>NC_136967.1:13220000-13260000 GCF_032717465.1 Coenobita brevimanus | reverse complement strand
CCCATCACATCTGGTCATACTCCACCCTGCCAATTTTACCCCATACCACCCTAATTATCCCCTCATTAACCCACTCCACCCCATCCAACCGTCATTCTTAGATACCTTGCTTCACCTTTCAATTTTAACTCATGCCACTTCATTGAACCCCTTCATTACCCAGATCGACCCCATCCAACCCCGTCGTCCTTCTGCCCTATGTCAACTCTCAGGCTTACATTGCACCACCCCAACCAACCCTGCCATTGCATCACTGTACCCAGTTCAACCCCATCATACTACTTCCTATCAATTTTTGTCCTAACCTCTCTCACCAACCCCTCCACCTCATGCAACCCCATCATACTCAGGCACCCCACTCAACCTGTCATTTTTACCCCACGCCACCCTAACTAACCGTGTCCTTTATCTCTGCATCAAACTCTAGCCTACCTCACTTGTCAGCCAATAACTGAATAGTTTTGAATTAAAGCATTACTTGGATAAATCTAGAGGCTTTTAGAAAGAAGAAGCAAGCTACAAATACTAAGAAAAAAAAAGAGAAGATAAAAGGGAAATCAGTGGCGGTGATTGTCATGCTGCTGGCGAATTAACATAGTGATCCGGACATCCTACCTTTTCTCGAATGATAAACCCGTCGCTTCCCCAGTCCACTTTATCCATCCTCATCATACCCAACGCTACCTAGCACGTCAGTTTTATCCCATACCACACCAGACAATTCCGTAATACTAGGTCTACCCTACCTTACCCATCAGTTTTACTGCATACCACCCCAAACTCCAGCATGCTCCGTTGTAATCTGGACCTTATCTTATATGTCAGTTTTGCCCCATACCACCCTAACTAACCCGGCTCTTACCCAGTTTTAACCCTTCCAAGCCCGTCATACTCTACCCTACCTCACCAACCCAGATGTTACCCACTCCACCACACGCAAACCTTTCATACTCCCGTATCTTATCTCACCGATCAGTTTTCCTCATACCACCTCTACTATCCCTTCCATTTACCCCTGTTCACCCCGTTTAACCCCGCCATCCTCTAGTACCCTACTTTAACATTAATTCAAACCTTACCACTCCAGTAAACCCTCCAATATCCCACCCCCTCAGTCCAAACCCGTCATACTCTGTTCCCACACACCCCAACAGACCTCGTCAAAACTCCAATGATTCCCGTCCTTACCCCGCCATAGCCTGCCCTACGATCCTCGCCTGTCAGATTTCGTCAAGACCACCCCCCAACTCACCACGCCATTACCCGACTCTACCCCGTCCGTCCCATCACGTTCTAGGACTCTACTTCACATGGTAATTTTACCCGATTCCACTGACACTAATCGCGGCATTACACCACTCCATTATAACCATTCCAGTGTTAATCAAGTTCCCTACTCACATTTCAGTTTTACCCCAAAAAACCTCACCCAACACCACCATTACCCAACTTTAGGCCATCCTACTGCTCGAACGAACCTTGTTCTTAGCGCCACTCCACACAGTTCAACCCACTCACACTCAAAGTACTGTACAGTACGTCATCTCGTCTGTCAGTATTACCCCATTAGACCCCAATCAACCTCACCATTACGCCACCCTATTCCATCCAACCACGTCACACTTTAACCTACCTCATCCGTCGCTTTTACTCCATGTCATCCCAACTAACCCCGTCATTATCCTCCTGCGCCTAAGACAACATGTAATACTTCTGATTTACCTAACCAGCCTATTTTATCCCATACCATCCTAACCAGCCATGCCAATACACCATCCTAACCCATCCAACAGCGTCAGACTCAGGTACCATCCTTCATCTTTTAATTTTGCCTCATACCAATCCAACCAACCCCGCCATTACCACACTCCACCCCATCCAATCCTGTCCCACTCTGGTACCCTATCTCACAAGACAGTTTTATCTCATACCACGCTAACCAACCGCACAATTACCTGACTCCAACTATTAAACTCTGTCTTCTTAAGGTACCCTACTTCATATGTCAAATTTACCTTATAACACCTGCACCAACCTCGCTATTACCCTACAACACACAATTCAACCCTGTCATTTTCTGCCCTGCCTCACCTGTCAATTTTACCCCATGCTCGCCCAAGCCTTCCTGCCATTATCCTGTTCCTCCCCGTCCATTCCCATCATACTCAAGTACCCTACCTCACCAATCAATTTTACCTCATACCACTCTAAGCTACCCCTTCAGTGCACCATTTGACCCCATTAAATACCGTCATACTCTAACCTACCTCGCCTGTCGATTTTATCCCATACCACCCCAACCATCCCTGCCATTACCCCTACTCCACCTCACCCAACCTGTAATAGGCAAGTACCCTACAGCACTTGTCAGTTTTACTCCATACCAAACCAACCAATACCGCTATTACACCACTCCACCCCATCGTCCCGTCATGCTTGGGTACCCTACCTCACTTTTCGGTATTTCCCTCAAACCACCATATCCAGTCTCGACATTATTCCTCTCGACCCCATCCAACCTCTTCATGATCGTGTATTAAGCCAAGAATCTGCCACAATCACTGTGTTGTGACAATGATCCCTACTGTCACTGGCTAAGAAAGTTCCTAGTAGCTTGTCAGTGCTAGTTACCTCCTCCAAGGAGGTTATGTTTTCACTCCTGTCCGTTAGTTTGTTGATTGGTTGGTTGGTTTGTGAGCAAGATTACACAAAAACTACTGGACGGATTTCCACGAAACTTGGTCCAGAATACAGTCCATTACATCTTGGTGCGGATCCGGGTAAACGTGGGATCCAGATTTTTTTTTTTTTTTCACTTTCTTTAACATTGCGAGATAGGGCGTTGGCAGAGGTATGCGCTCTACTGAGTGCCATTCTAGTTTATATCTGTATATGGATTGTAATTCTGTTTGTTTTGTGTGTCGTTTGCTGATGATAAATTCATGTAAACAGGACACAAGAAAATAATATGGCGTCATGTGGAAGGTTATTAACTCTTCGAGAATATCAGGTCGGTCAGAAACTGTAAAAAAAAAAAAAAAAAAAAAAAATGTCGCCCAGCAAGCATTAAAGTAAGAAAATATCAGTTAAACGTTAGTGTCTTAGAGTCCTTCGAAGGAAGAAATAACAATGATTGATCCACATTTAGCACGAAACACTCCCACACCAATGACAGTGGATACAGCAAAATACCTCTTTGTCCAATCCCACACTGATAGCCCTACTTTTATGAGGAAACCATGTATCGGCCTAGAGCAGTATTGCCTGTCTTACTCGTATGCATGACAAGTGTATTGTTTTTCACATATCAGAAAGCAACCTGGGAGAATTATTTGCAGTTACGAAGGCTGATTACTAAATTAAAGGTCAGCAGCCAATAACTGAATAGTTATGAAGTAAAGCGTTACTTAGATAAATCAAGAGGCTTTTAGAAAGAAAAAGCAAGCGACAAACACTGAGGAAAAGAAAAGGAGAAGATAAAAGGGAAAACAGTGGCGGTGATTGTCATGCTGCTGGCGAATTAACATAGTGACCCGGACATCCTACCTTTTCTCGAATGATGCCAGAGGAAGAGAGTAACGTCTAAAAAGAGGGAGTCGCAAAGTTGAGATATTCAGATGTTGCCGAGTAGTACTAATAGATTTTTGACATTATATCATGCGGAAAACTAAACATACTCCTAACAATATCACTGTTTCAACAAATCTAGTGTTCTATTCCCACTAACCATTAACCATCTCATTGTGGGAACAAATCTCGTATGCCATATTCACTAACCATTAACCCTTTCAGTGTCGGAATAACTGTAGTATTCTTTTCCGAGTAATCATTAACCTTTTTACGGACACATCAACTCTGGTTTTCTGTTCCAGCTAATGCAAGACGATTTCACTGATCCGAGAGTGAGTCATAAGAGAGCGTTCACTAAGACACGCCGCATTATCCAAGGACTCGACAGAAATATGCTGTTGCTTTACACTAACGCATGTTCCTAATGTGTTTTTGTATAGTCTGCAAGTTTTATGCACTCTAAATTGATTATTAAATTCGTCATCAAAGATTTTGGTGATGAATTTTGCTGTAGTGGTGATTAAGACACAATCGATTGCGACAGCTTAGTCAGGAAGCAGGCGTGATGATCTGGTCATATCACAGGCAGACGGTTTGACCAAAACACAAATACGGCAATCTGGCCAGGACTCAGGCACGACAGTCGACAGTCAGGCTATGAGGTATACAAGCATTCTAGCCGGCATACATGCAAGGCAGTCTGACCAGGACACATGAAAAGTAGTCTTGCCAGGTCTGTGTGCAACGCAGTCTGGCCCGAACACAAGCACCGCATTCTGGACAGAACACATGCGTAGAGATTTGTCAAGGTACGGCAGTCTGGTCAGGACATAACGTATGTGATCCACTCTATCCTGAACTTTGGTCCCGAATCCTTTCATCCTTCCTCTGAGAGAAGGATAACGAGAACTCGGAAGGCTGGATGGAGGGAGGATAAACTGAATAGGAATATACCTGATGCAAGTAAAGGATAACTGGAAGGAAGAGGAAAACTGGGAGATTGGAAACGAGGGAAGGAAAATAGGGAGGGAGAAGAGGTTGCCTATGAGTGAAAAGTTGGTGTTACGAGCTAAAACTTTTAAAAATTTTGTCTGCCAGATACTTAAAGTAGGTCAGATATCAGTCCTTTGAAGAACTGTTCGTTAAGCTTTAGGATCTCGTCCTAATCGGCATAAACTTCCTTATCTGAAGTGTAAAAAGTATGTACCGAAAAGAAAAAGAATTGCGATTAACCTCTTATTATAGGGACAAAAAAGAAAAAAAAAACTTGCAGCTGACGCCAGATGTTATTATTAGCTGAAAGTTAGTCATAGTAGCCTAAATGTTGTTACTGGTGCCATTAATCCTGTCTAATCCTGTCATGTTGAGGACGCCTCTGGTATTCTACTCTGTCCAACACCAGATGATTTTGTTGAACTGAGAGTGAGTATTAGGAGCCTGAGTGTTGACTGCTAATTCAGGTTATTCAAGTACCTATTTTTACAATAAAAGATTAAATCACTAGTTTCCTGCAAATAGTGTTGCATCACATATATTTCTGATAAGTGGCATCAAGTGAGGTTTCTCTTAGTTTCACATCTGTGATGTACACGTCCACATCCACCAACTGACTAGCCTAGTGATTTGTGAGTACAGAGTAATCACCATCAACAGTTTTATTCGTGTCTGCGTTGATGATGATGTGTGATCAAGTTTAGGGGAACGACGTAACATTGTATTTGGGGGGGAGGGGGACTTACAGAAGTTACTGACCTTACTGACTTATCTAATTTACTAACAAAGTAAGAAATAATTATGAAAGAAAAGTACTTACTATATCTCATCTATGGAACGTCATTCGTTTCACCACCACATCACTCATAACCATAATACATCACTCACTGCCATAGCACCCAACTATTCCTTTACGACGTCACTCACTGCCATAGCACACAAATCCCTTACCACACCATTCACTGCCATATGACACCGGCATTTGTCGTACCACACGAATCGCAGCCACATTACGTCTATTAACCTACCCCAACACTCACTGCCTTATAACATGGATATTAGTACTGAAGGCAACCAGAATAATTTAGCAACATATTTTTGCTACAAATAATTGAAAATGAAGCATTAGAAGTTTCATTATAAGCGGCTGAACTCACGCTGGAATTAATTTACCTCGCAAACCCTACCTCAAAAATACTTCTTGGGCATTCTTGGAGCATTTATATTGTTACATTTCCAGAGACGTGATTGATGGAGGGGTTGCGTGCCTTAGAATTTTTCATTCATGGGGTCACTCCGCCAAGACCACTGGATGGGAAGCAGATATACTTATGTTTACAGTACTACCCAATGGGGAAAGGGCAGAAAGAATAATACCCACACTACGCACTACTATTACATGTGGCGAAAAAGAGTGGAAGCTGGTGGCTGAATCTCCGTCCCTTCCTTGTGGTTCCTAAAATATGCAGGCTTACAGGTTTCCATACAGAGGTATCTCGCCAAAGGCCAAATGCGAGACACAAGACATGTATGAAGTATTGAGAGAGAGAGAGAGAGAGAGAGGACAGACAGACACACAGACACAGACACACAGACAGACACACAGACAAACAGAGAGAGAGAGAGAGAGAAAGAGAAAGAGAGAGAGTCAACATGTCGCTCGATCACTGCGACAACTGACTTGATTTCCCAGCAGAACTGTTAAAACCCCTTGTGTTTTTGTTCTGCTTTTCTCGGCAGCTGGTTTACACTCCAGCTTCATACTGGTATCAGCAAAATTGCAAAGCTTTCTCTTGTTTTAGGATAAACTGGACGACCCTGACGATCAGTGAGTTTAATCAGAATAAGTGTAGATTGTATATTCACACCACTCTAAATAAACACTCTAAAGCCCATAGTAAGAACTCTGTGTTTATCAAATTGAATTCGGTTGCTGTGGTGGTGACAATTCATCCCTGGTTCTTGGAATTGGATCTACGCCTGCCTAAATGTACAGTATAATCATAAGCTCAAAACTTATTTATCACTGGTATTTCATATTTTGTCGTGTGTCAGTTTTGGTAGCAACTGATCCCATTGCTTCGTGATTTTCTTTTTATACCACGTTTTGCTGCTGACAGTACTTAACCAAGGAACAACAAAGATTATCAAAAGTGATCTCTCCTACTAGTTTTTCTTTAACAAGCACGTTCGTCAACCGCGTGACCTGCTTCATGCCATGAAACCAACAAAGGAGATTAAAGAACTGGTCGTGGTGAGCAAACCATTGGGTGGAATGGGGTGGAAATTTAATATGCGATGGGTGCTTGGCAGTAGAGTACTGTATACCTAGTGAAAATGCATGCCGTAGGATTAGTGGTTTGAGTGCATAGACGATTTATTTCCAAATATCCTTATACAGCAGAATGAAAGGGTCAGGAGGAAGGGGACATATAAATGGGAGAGAGAGAGAGGGGGGGGGGGAGAAATGAGCAGGCTTAGCTAGTATACCGGTAGAGGTGGAAAGGGACTATGGGAGAAAACCTTAAGACATTTTGTGCTGTTGGAGTAAGGGCCTGAGTGCAGTGATGTTTTGGTTTAATGTTTTGTCAACAACAACAACAATAGTTACAAGAAATGATAGCGTTGCTTTCATTTACCTTGCATCTCGTGATGAATGTTAAACTTATAATAAAATACTTATTCAGAGAACATTCATTGATGGGTCTAAGCAATTATGTGGGTACAGAGATTACGTAACTTTCCTTTCTCGCTCTATTATAGTAAGCGTTAGGCTTGTATTTTTGTTACATGTTTACCGAAAAGGGTGGATTTTCACATTTTGGGGGGTTAAAATTTTTATAATTTTGTTTGTGCATACGGAATGTTAATATTTACCGGTATGTTGAGAAGTAGACTTGTTAGTAATTTTTTTTTAATTTTCCAAAGATGAAGTCAAAATTCTTTAACAGGAAAGCCCAGGTCGAGGTTTGTTGGTCCGGCTGTAAAACCGTGATAAACTTTGCCCCGGGTAATGTCAGCGCTCCTGTTGTTGTCGGATACAGCGCCAGGCCAAATGTGCAGACGGTGAGAGTGGTAGTGATGAGTGAGATTGTCTGGGATGGGGGGAGGGTGGCAGGGACTGTAGAGTGAGAAGCCACTAGTTGACGTGGAATTATACTAGTATATTGCGAAATAGAGGTCAGATAAAGTAGTGATGCTCAGAGTGAGTGGTGGATAAAAGCTGCGGAGTTATGAATGAGAGGGGGAGGGAGGGGGAGTCTGAGAGGGGACGGAAGGTAGTGGCGGTGGAAGTGACCAGTGGATGTGGAAGTAAGTGATGGAAAATAGTGGTCAAATGAAGTAATGGGGATCCGAGTGAGTGGTGGATAGAAGCTATGGAATTCTGGCGATGAGGGAGGGTGTTTGAGAAGTGTGTGTGGTGGAGGCGAGAGAGTACAGTGGACGAAAAGCCAAATGGTGGGGAAAGGAGGTCAGATCAAGTGAGGTGGTGGATTCGGGTGGGCAGTGGATAGTTTCTGGAGCTGTAGTGATGGGAGAAAGTGTCTGTGAAGGGAGCGTAGTGAAGGCGGCGGTGATTAGGGTGGTGGACGTGGAAGTATGATAAGATATGGAAGCCAGTTGATGAGGCGATGATCTAAAATAATGGAGGTGATTGTATGTATGGGAGAGAATGTAGTGTACAAGCTGAGGGCATGGCGGAAGTGAAAAAGAGAATTAAATGATGGTACTTTGGTCAGAAGTGAAGTTGTAGTGATTTCAGTAAGTGGTAAACATGAAAGGTGTGGGAATTACATGCGTTATATAGATAGAGAGATATAGATACAGATATAGAAATAGGTATATCTATACATGTATGAATGTATGTATTTATGAAGAGTCCGTAAACCTTAAGTGACCTTAAAATGGGTTAGATGAAAATGAGAGATATTTTCACGGTTATAGACGACTTACCACTCAGGTGAAGGTTACAGTGCTGAGTGGTATATGGAATGCAGAGTGGCGATGTCATGGAAAACAGATTTTTGTATGCGTTTAACACTGTCACATTTTGCATTGTCATCATTTACTGTAAAACACTATTGCAGGCATGATCTGATACAGTTGTTTTCTGCTAGTTAAACATGATCAGCCAAACATAGATAATACTAGTTGTGTACTAGTTACATTCATTGAGAAAAAGGAGTAGGAAAGTGCCCAGGCTAAGATACATGAATATATATAAACAAATAAATAGATAAAAGGAAACTGGATAGCCTCTGATAATGTCGAGATATCGCAATTGATATGAAGATATTATTGACCCTTAGAGTGAGGCTGGGTCGGCTTCTCTCAGTTTGCCTTTTATCGTTCCTGCAAAACATGCTCGGTTCAGCCACCAGGGAGTCTTGTCAGGTCTTAAAAGTTTTAATTAAAATGAGGAAGAGCTGTAATCAAGATGCCTCCCCTTCCTAACTTCCCCTCCCCCTCATCTCTCCTCATCCCTCCCGTCCTCCTTCATTTTACAATTCTTCATCCAGTCAGCCGTCCGAGTCTCTCTCTCTCTCTCTCTCTCTCTCTCTCTCTCTAACACACACACACGTGCACAAATAAGGTTTGTTCAAGAATCTTTGGTTTTTCAGTGTACGATTGTGTCGTTAATCCTTTGTCTGTAACATGAACAACTTTTATTTTATTCCGGTAATGTCAAAAGATTTTATTTAGCTTAGAGACCCATAACGTAGCAGAGATTAAAAACTCGCCATATTGATGTTGCCCCTACAATAATGATCTTTTTATTTTATTCCCAGCTTTCATCAAGCAATTGTATTAATCGCAAGGAAACCCTAAGCAGCCAGATGAAAAAAATAAAGTGGAGTGGTGGTGGTGGTTGTGGTGGTGGTTGTGTTGGTTGTGTGGGTTACTTTTTATTCTCTGCTGTAGCAGACAATATTTTTTAGCCTGAGACTCGCATTGTATGGAAGGGATTAAACCCTCGCGCCATTAATTCCATCTTTGATAAATGTTTCCCAAAAGCTGAGTACAGTCATATACCGGTTGCCAAAGGAAAATAGAATGGGAGTCCTTGGGCCGAGAGGATTGAAAGAAGTACAGGAATAATTAATCCTGAAACTACGATACCGCACTTTTTAAATACTGTCTTGCTACTACCAGACGGCTTCATTCAGCTTTGGAGACGCCCATGCTGGTGAAGGGATCAAAGGAGGCTGCATTAATCCTCTCAGTTTTAACAATCTGTCTTATGTTTAGCCAGGCTATAATAAGAAGAAAAAAGACCACATGATGTGAAGGGGTTAATCCTGTCATGATCGGGTAACTCGTGTTTGAATCCGGCCAACGTCAAACGATTTTATTCATATGGGACTGATCCACTGGAGCTTAACGGAGTTAATATTGTCGCCACTAACCCTTCATGGTCGAGACAGCATTAATTTCTATTTCGGTTAACACTACACGATTTTACTGACCTGAGAGTGTGTCTTGAGTGCCTGGAAATGTTTATCCCCATCCAACCAATATAATATTCAGGCAGCTTTTATGTAACCATCGTTTTATAAAGCAGGAAGCTTTTGTCATGTTTGTCAAACCCTGCAGTGATTGACAAGCGCTTCGGCAATATTAATACAAGTGTGCAAGAGGACAATAGCGTCTTTTTGTCTTCCATGACGTGCCGATAAACATGTGATGTGCTGGGATATCTAGGATGACATGGGAGGGTAACTTAATACGAGAAGCCTGTACCAGAATTTTTTTTTTTTTTTTAAATGTCCGACTCTGGACAAAGGCTTCATGGCCTATTTCTCGGAGGCAGTGACCTATCCCAAGGCCCAGTAGTCCTCCTACACCTCCTCATGTCACCACTTCGGCGCTAACACCCACCATCCATATTGAATACATGCTAGGGCTGTCTCATACAGGATTGGTGTATTGGTATTAGCGGGGGTATTTTACGACATGTCGGCGGGTCATCTGGTAGATCAGGCAAGTCTGCTTTTAGGAAATTCAAATCCTTAAACTGTTCCCTGCCCCAGCCGGGATTCGATCCTGGGTCCATTAGGACCGCAGGCCGCCTCTCTACCGATTCAGCCTTCATTTAGTGAAGGAGAATCGAGATCCCCTTGTCTTGGTGGAGAGTAGTACTGGATTCTAATAAGTTTTCAGAGTGCATTAAATAGACTGTGTTTTTGAGATGCAGTGCACAAAGTCCTAAGTACTGAAATGCTGTACTGAACTCACACCGCGGGAGAAACTGAATGATAAAACTCTCTGTCCTCCACCCAGACAGTCTCTGGCCTACTGTCAGACGGTCCACGGTGCAATCTGGCGGAGAGCTCAGCACACTCACCAATATTGCTCCCCTGACACACTGGCCTTTGTCTCCTGAACAGACACCCTTAGTCAGTGCAAGTGAACTAGCGGTCGAGGTCAAGGGAACTCGAAAAGAGGGGGAAAGGGAAGAGGACAGAAATGAGTGTGTCAAAAAGAGGTTACTATGGCTTTAGAGTAAATGAATTTATTTGGCAGTCAGTAACTGACCTTGCACCTTTTCACATAGATGATAAACTAGAATAGGCATGTCGTCATTTAATTAGAATTTACCTGTGATGAAATAAAGGATTCTGTATAATATACGGGTCACAAATGATGAGGTTAACCAGTAATATGTGTAGGAAGGGAAGGATATGTGTAGCAGCATAAAGCCTAATACTGACTTAATGATGGTCATCGCTAGAAAGAGAGAAAGATGGTGCCAGATTTTTAGGAAGGATGATCTAACTGTTCCCAAGAAAAGAAAAAAAAACAGAGAAAGATAGGACAAGACTAAGGTATACAAACGCCATATTACAGCACAAAAACGATAGCAAAATGTCGTGCAAAACTGGACTGCAACAAACTGAAAGCAGAGACCATAACAGCCAATCCCCCATAATTCCTTTCAATTTGTAGCGACCCATTGTCCGATACGGGACAACCTATGCAGCTAACATTTCACACACACACACACACACACACACACACACATACATGTGAGTTTATATATATATATATATATATATATATATATATATATATATATATATATATATATATATATATACTGCGGAGCCTCAGTGGTAGAGTGTGCGTTTCGTACACGGGTGGGCCAGGGTTCGCGCCCCGCCAGGGTAATAAACTCTGGGAGTGTTCACCAGGCCACTTACTGCATTGGCGGACACATGGGGTGCTGTGGTTGAACCAGTGTCGCTTACTGTAAAGTATGCTTGCACCCAGTCGGCTTGCGCGGGCCGATTACACTTGGTTCACAGACTACACACACATCCAAAGCCACTCCAACATTACACTTACAAGCACTTCTCACCCTACATACAATCACTACCAGACAGCCTAAGCCACTTGGTAGAGATACATTGGCTGTATCGTCCCGACTTCGGTCGGGATAGGCCGGTCCTGCAGTGGATACTCGAACGGCTGATGATGATGATGATATATACTGTATATCTATCTATCTATAGATAGATAGATATACGGTATATTTCACATAATTCCTTTCAAAATGGAGGGACCCATAGTCTGGTGCGGGACGAAGCTATGTGGCTAACATTACACGCATAAACGCATATTATATATATATATATATATATATATATATATATATATATATATATATATATATATATATATATATATAATGTGAACAAGAATGATCAGGGGGAAAATTTCGCTAACTATTTCGAAACTATTCTGTAGGAAGTAGAAAGATCATGGTATCCTACATTTGGTTGTACTGTTTGCTGACTGGGAGAAGTGAGATTTTTTCCACTGCCGGCGTAAATGAAGCAACATACTGATCAGATCCACGATGCTGTAGGAAGTTGTTCGCCAAAAGACATACGTGCAAATACGAGTATAACCATGAGAGCCAAATAAGAAGCCATTTGCTCACTTGACAACATGACATGTCCTATTGAAACACCATGAGTTCCGTAAGAAACGCCTTTACTTTTTGGTAGTAATGCATTTGAAAGTGAATTTCTAGGCAATACTTTTAAGTGTAATCTGACCGTTTCAAGCCTAAGCAATTGGCGATATGTGCTCTCGAATAATCTTATACTGTTTTGTCTGCGTAAAATAGGAAGTAAGCCACTGTGGCCTCGTGAGCCACTGACAAGACCGCTAAAGGTCCTGGTTCAGTTAAGGCCGTAAACGAGGCTGCGGCCAACTACATGATATTGCCCATATACAGTACACTACAGCACACCACGTTGTCGCCTGCTAATCCACTGAAGTAGGCAAAGCAATAATGATACCGCCCAGATGAGAGAGATTTCTGAACAGCTGCCACCACTACAACTACCACTATCACAACCAGAACAGCAGCTACCACCACCACCACCCAAACAACAACAGCTACTACCACCATCACAACAACAACAACAGCTACCACCACCACTACCACAACAACAGCTACCACCACCACTACCACAACAACAACAGCTACCACCACCACTACCACAACAACAATAGCTACCACCACCACTACCACAACAACAATAGCTACCACCACCACAACAACAACAACAATAGCTACCACCACCACCACAACAACAACAGCTGCCACCACCACCACAACAACAGCTACCATCAACATCACCATCATCACATTTACCACCACCATCATCATCACAGCCACCATCACCTCCACCACCACACCACAGCTACCACCACCACCATCATCACAGCTACAACCACCCTCATCACAGCTACCACCATCATCACCATCGCCATCACAACTATCACCATCACCAGCACATTTACTACCATCAGCACAGATACCACCATCACCACCACCATCACCACCACCACCACCACCACCAAAGCTGCCACCACCAGCATCATCATCAAAGCTACCACCACCACCACCATCACCACCACCACAGCTACCACCATTTTCTGCTATATAATTTCGTCACAGCATCAGTGAAGTAAGACATAGGAAAGTAGATGTACAATCTCTCTCTCTCTCTCTCTCTCTCTCTCTCTCTCTCTCTCTCTCTCTCTCTCTCTCTCTCACACACACACACACACACACACACACACACACACACACACACACACACACGCTCGCGTGCGCTCATAGTATATTAAATGATGATGGTGGTGGTGATGATAATAATTAGAATTCTGAAATTCCTGAAGCAATATTCAAAGAACTCCACATTCCAGATGAAAATACTTTTATCATTGTAGACCTAATATTGTGGGACTTTTGGTATGACTCAAAAAATTTTATTAATATTGACATGTGACCTTGAGATCAAGGTCAAGGTCATTCATGTAATGCAAAGTCACGTTCACTCATGACCCACTACATGTCCACCGAGATTGGTCAAAATCGGCCAAATACTTTCCGATTTAGCACTTTCAGGTATGAGGGGACCATTTTGAATTTCCTCAATATCTCAAAAAGTATAAGTTATCTCAGTATCAATACCCAAGTGTACAGAACTAGTAGCCTATATGCTGACGACTTCATTCTGGAATATTTGCAAAGCAATTGACTCAGTAGCTTTTGCTTCGTAGGAGAGAAAAGATTGAAAAAATAACATGGAGAGCGCTAGTTCTGTGCTAGTGCTAGGGAAAAGATTTATGTGCCAAAAGAAACCTGCAACCAAGATACATCACTCCTGAAACTTTCAAGCCTCTGTCTCGAACAGTCGTGGAATGTAAGCCTACTAGATCTCCCCCTCCCCCCCAAAAAAAGAAATATCTACAGTATCAGTAAGATCTCCACAGAATGTGGAGTACTTAATAATAGTAAGAATAATAATAACAATAATAATAATAATAAACATTTTTCATATGAATCCTACACTTCTCCCTTGCTGATCCTTATAAGAGATCTTTTTTCTCCCCGAAGCTTACAGACTCGGGAAGTTGTCTCTGTAAATCTTTCAGGCTTACGTCTGATCATCCCTCGATTTTTTTTTTTTTTCGGATCTTGTGTTGATTCGAGGAAGCAAAACTGTTAAAATTTTTGTTATTCCCTTCACCCGTAGTACATACCTTATTGCATGTTTTATTCTAGATGCCTCCATTTTTTTTTTTTTTTTTTTTTTCGAGGAGTTTCAGAACTGGAGGGATTAGACATAACCTTTATCAACCCCTTCAGTATATCGTTCCTAGGTTGAATAAAGTCGATCGTTGGTTGCAAGAATGAACCAAAGTAAGACGTCATGGCAGTGGAAATTTAAATGTTTTATGTCACGGCTGAGGGAAGAAGGTGCCTTTTGTTATCGTATTCTCATGGGCTAGGAGGTTTCATTAAAACCTTTTCCTTGCATTTTTTTTTCTGAGACTATAATAATCTGCTGTATGTTAATAGGTAAACGACAGTGATATTAAGAGGATATAATGGCATACAAGAAAATACTAACGAAAATCTGTAAAACGCAAAAAATATCACTAATGAAAGGTTAACAGGAAATCTCCTTAGCAGAAATATGAAATAACAGGTAATCCCGTTGCTAACTTAAATGTATATGATCCATGAAAGAAAACTAGAATTACTGAGCTCGATAAAAAGAACTTCTTTCAAATTGCCTTTGTTATAATTGTTCATTGCACGAAAATATTTTCCTGGAAGAAAGAAAAATCATCATCATCCGGACCTCCTTTCCCACCTTACGGCAGGGTGAGGAGTAACAATGTCCAGACAGTCCAAATTTGCCCAATCCAATGGGCCACTCTTCCATTCACTCATCATTCAAGCCCCCGGAATCCTGGCTCTATCGGATACGCCAAAAACATTCACCACGTTCTGTAGCTTCACATAATCGTATCCGATAGAGTCAGTCCAGACGCTGCCATGTTAAAAAGAGGTGCCAAAATCCCTGATCATGCACTTCCCCTCACAAAATTCATCCAGCCAGCTCGATCTCCTGTCAGTTCCCTAGCCTCACTGACTTCTAAATCTCTCTTCCTCACACACTCATCCACCATATCTCTCCACCTTCTCCTTGGCTTGCCTCGCCTCCTCCCTCCTTCAAATTTGCTCAGATATATCGTTTTCACCACTCTATTGTTATCCATTCTCTCCACATGGCTATACTATCTCAGTACACTCTCTTCAGAGTTCTGGTGTCCACCGACTTCCTCACTCCGCATCTTTCACGAATTACATTATTTCGTATCCTATCCACCCTCTGTACTCCACATACATTCCTCAGCAGTCCTATCTCCATTGCTCTTACTCCTGACTTTTCATTTTCATGCCACACCATAGCCTCACATCCATATGTTAAAGTTGGCACTTAACACTCCTTCATGTAAGCCTTGTGCAGCTGCAACACTAGAGCCTCTGCTTCTCATCAAGGCCTTCATTGCACCAGCTACTTTTCTTCCTTGTGTCACTCTACTTTCAACTTCTTTTGCACATTTTCCTCTCTTTTCTATCACTGTACCCAGGTATTTGAACTCTCTCACCAATTCCAGTCTCTCTCCATTCACCGTTACATCGCACTGCGAGTCACCTTCTCTCTCAATAACCATCACCTTCCTCTTTTCTACATTTACTCTCAAGGCACGAAGCTTACAGACATCAGCAAAACTTTGCACTAGCCCGCCAAGTTCTTGTCCGGTACTTGCAAGCAGTACTGCATCATCTGCATACAACAAATTTGAGATATTTCATCCATCACCATTCATTACCAGCGCCATCCCTCTCTCCATTACTCGTGTTTTACTTCTCTCATCACCCCATCCATATATATACTGAACAACCATGGGGACATCACACAACCTTGTCGCACGCCCACACTGATCGTGAACCATTCACTTAGATGCCCATTAACCCTTACACTTGCTTCACTACCATCATAAAAATCTTGACGGCACCTATCAGCTTACCCTCTACACCGTACTTGCGCAAAACATTCCACAATCCTTCTCTGTCCACTTTGTCATATGCTTTTTCCAGATCTATGAATGCCTTAAATACATTATGGTCCTTCTCACAAGCATTCTCTACTATCTGTCTCACTGCAAATATTTGGTCCACACATCCTCTGCCACTCCTAAAGCCACCCTGTTCATAACTCACTGGGACTTTTGATATCTCTCTTACTTTCTCTATTATAATTCTTCCATATACCTCCCCTACCACACTCAATAAACTTATGCCACGATAATTCTTGCACTCACTTCGCTCATCTTTATTTTTGTACTGGGGTACAATCACGGCCTTTTCCCTCTGTGCAGGCACAGTTTCACTCATCCATGCCTTCTTACATATCTCCAACAAGAATATCATTCCACTCTCTCCACTACACTTAAGCATCTCTGCATACACCTCATCAACCCCAGCTGCTTTCCCAGTTTTCAGCCGCTTCACAGCACTCTTCACCCGTGCGAGTGTCACGTCTCCTGGTACTGCATTCCTTCTCAGCACACCCCCAAAACCAATCATTTTTACAGCTGCTCTGCTCTCTATATTCCCATTCATCAGGCTTTCATTGCGTTTAAAAATGTGTCACGAAAAAACTACCAATGATAAAATTTCCGCAGAAAAAAAGGTGGTTGTGAGTGATACTGTAGATACACATTCATTCAGCCTTCCCAACCAGTTCAGACGCATTTTCATTGATTATTCATGACAGAATGAAAGCGTTTAAATCCATCTATAAATCTATCTGGAAGTCTGTAATTATGTTATCAAAAAAAAAAAATGGAAAAACGTATTTTTTATCAAAATGAGGTGTGACAAACCATAAATCCAGAATACATTTGAAATGGGAGAAATGGAGTTCCCCCGAGCTAAGCTCTGTATCGGACTATATAGCCCCGCTAGGGTTACAGGAGGGAGCTACCCCTCCCGGCACGGCAGCCCTGGCGAGGCTCGAACTTGCAATCCCCCGATCACAAGTCCAGCGACTACCACTGTGCTACCGCACCCCCCAGAATACATTTCAGGAGCCCATTCTAACAACTGTACTGAATATGTCCTCTACTATAACAGTCAGCACTTCAACTTATATTTTATCATTAACTATCATCATCATTATTAAGTGGTTCAACTGAACTGTCCTGTGTAAAATAAGGCACATATATTGCAGACTTTCTTATGCAAGCAAAGTTCCTTCAAGAGGCAAAACTTCGAGCAAGAATTATTATCCTGTCAATTAACAGGAACAAATTGTTTAATCTATTAAGAATTTATACTGTCCACATTACGACGTTGGTTACACGCACTAGATCTGCCTAGTACACGAGCTATACTCTGACAATGCAAACAATGTCTCAATACTGTTATTTTGAAATATTGATTTAAGGGAATTCCTCACGACAATAAGTGTAAAACATAATATACTTGTGCATGAGTCACAGCATTATTGGCAGCAAAAGACAGATGGTTCCTCATTACCCTTTCTCCTTTGACTATGAAATCAGCTCAAGTTAATCCGCAGCAATCAGCGATGACGACGTTCTTTGGCCACGGATTTCTGTCCTTGGAATCTGTTGCTGCGGATTCACAAAGCTGATTTTCGAAGTCCATGAAAAGAAAAGCAGGAGAGGCGGCATGACGTGAAATGCCGATAGTGCCAAGAACGTAAGACAGCCAATACTACTAGTATGAGGTACAACCGCTCTGCATCTTGCTTTGATCGTGTGTATGTATATGTCCCTCCTCGCCTATCCCCCTGCTTCCTTCACTGTGTCCGATCCCGTCCAATACCGATGAGAGTGTAGCCATTATCCTTGTTCCCCCTGGCCGTCAATTACATCTCGACGGATCCAGCTCGCCTCTTGTCTTGCTGGCCAATATTACATGATACTAGTTTCAGCAAGCCTCCCCTCTCTCCCCTGCACCACGCTCCTCTCTGCTTCTCTCGTCCCTAAATGATAGCTATGTTATGTCCTTTTCTCTCGGCGTGCAGTGCGATCATCTATTATATTCCCCGGCGTTGTCAGGAGGCAGGAGTTATGCCACACCTTCCACTTGCAGAAAAATAAATTGGGAAATAAATAAATCATAATAATATTCATTTTTTACTTTACTTTTGCAACTACCAGACAATTTCATTTCTACTTAGGAAAGGCCTTTGTAACTGAATGGGTTTGTTAAGGATAAATTTAACCCTTTCAGTTTAAGACGCCTTTTCCCTTTGTCCCCTTGTTCCTTCAGACTCGGTGGGAAACCTCATTAACATTTTAGGAACATTCCTTGTCATTTACCCATGCACGGAAGGAACCAATTACTGAAATAAAGGCCATTGATGATGGTGTACAACACCTTCGTTTATCAAAGTCTCCTGCGTTGTCAGGAGGAGTTGTTGTTTCAGCCACTCTACATACAAGAACTATTAAAACTTTTTAGTTCGATGACGTTTTTATTTTATTTTATTCTTGCCATTAGTAGGCGATTTTAATAATCTTAGGAGGAATTATCCGAACCTGGTGAGTTTGGAATAGTCTTCTGTAATCCTTTGAAAAAAGTTTAATAGGTCGTCTGCAAATAGAAAGAATAAAATAAAACAAGATGTCCTCTGACTGGACGGATGAACCCATTAGTGCTCAAGATTCTTGTGTGGATTTTACTGGAAGGGTAATTAGCTTACCGCCCTCCGCCTAATCGGCTTGTAGTCGAGAGGTTGATAGGTCCCTACCCTGGGGTATCCTTTTGTTAACTTTTGAAAATGTCTGGTTCCGTACTCTTTTTGTGAACTCTGCACTCTAAAAGGTTAATCCACAACAGGGGCCATTTACTGTGGTAAGGGATACTGATGACAGTATACCGTGCCATCATTTATTATATTCCCAGGAGTTGTCAGGCGAGAGGAGGCTGATTTGCAACCTCTCCACTTATACAAACTCCATATTAATCTTTGAAAGGGACTATTTACTATTCTGATAAAAGGTATTGACGACAGTTATTGTGCTTATATGTGAGATGCTGTCATGACATCTTTCGTACCTAAGTCTGGAGATGGTCTTGTTAGTGAGATAGTTAGGCAAATATCTGTTCATTACAGTCATGGCAGAGTTTTTAACGTTTCTTTACTGTTGTGCATGATCTCATTGCTATGAAGAAATCTGGCAGAATTAGAACTGTGGCAAAGGGAATGGTACCGGGTGATCTTCTCAAAACACACTTTCTAATCAAATAGTTATATATAATTAGAAGAAGCGAGTCAATGATATTCTCGAATAAGCACCCTCAAAAGCTCAGTTTTCTCGTGATACCTGTATAGCTATTCACATAACAGCCGCTCTTATAACGCTTTCCAAAGACTGGACTCTGCTCTGCAATTACATTTATTCACCGAAAGTAATAATTAATCACACTGACATACTCTGCAGGAGAGATTGTGCGGACAACTTCACTGGTGGAGATATTGCGACCCTTAGTGAACAGTGGTCTCCGTCCAAACATGTTGTCTCTTATGGTAACACCAAAGACAGAATCTGTTGGTGATATCTCTCTAAACTGTAGGGCTCATTGAACAGGAAGTCTTCAGCTGTTCATTTTATCTCCTAAACGTGCTTAACCAAGTCAAAAATTAATGTGAGGTGTTAGGAATGGCCCCATCATGGAATCAATGTTTTGCTTTTGAAGGGTCTCGATCCGTCAGACACTGTTGAAGGATCGGGATACAAGAGTCGAAAGTGAAAATCGCTGCCTTGACAGTGTTGTCCTCCTACCAGATTGATTCGATAACTATATGTTTACTAAATGTAGTTATGTGATTGGGAGGCGGCTTGATATAGTTGTTGAGGCCTCAGGTTCATCTTAACGTGAACGCGGGTGACTGCATACTAAAGTTGTCCTTCTAATGTCCACCATCTCAATTCAGGGGATAGAGAGGGAATTGAAAGACGTTTCTTTAAGAAGGCAGAGAAAGGTCAACGCCCTGTTATATTGTTGCCACCTCATAAAGCTGTACCTCTCCAGAACGCGAGAGGTGACTGAACAACTAAATCAGGAGATGTAGATCCCTAGTAAAAAAGGTAATTACTGGAGTCTAAATGAAATGAAAGAAAAATATGACACACACACACACACACACACACACACACACACACACACACACACACACACACACACACACACACACACACACACACACACACACACACACACACACACACACACACACACACACAGTGTCTTCAAATCATTTGCTGCGTTTAATCTCCATGTCAGCTAAGGTAAATTTGTGTCTGAATTGAATTTTATGCAGAAGCAACATAATTTATTAGGCTAAAGATTTTTTTTCCAGTGGATCTCGGGCAATTTAAACCTCTTAACTACAGCGTTTTACATAATTGGAAGATTCTGCCGATCATATATATATATATATATATATATATATATATATATATATATATATGGGGAAATTATAGAGGTATAAAGCTTTTAGATCAGATAATGAAGGTAATGGAGAGAGTTTTAGGTGTAATTAAAGAAAGAGTGAATATTGATGAGATGCAGTTTGGGTTTATGCCAGGTAGGGAGACCGCTGATGCCATATTCATTGTTCGACAGCTTCAGGAAAAATATATTGGTAGGAGAAGGGATCTTTATGTTGTTTTTGTTGATTTGGAAAAGGCCTTTGACAGAGTCCTTAGAGAGGTGGTGAAGTAGGCAATGAGAAAGCTTGGCTTGGAGGAGTGGTTGGTTAGGGTGGTTATGGCTATGCATGTAGGTGCTCACACCCAGGTACGAGTGAATGAAGATTTGAGTGATGGGTTTTCCGTGAATGTTGGTGTGCATCAGGGGTCAGTTTTGAGTCCCATGTTGTTTATCATGGTACTTGAAGCCCTTTCACGTGACTTTAGAAACGGACTCCCGCGGGAGTTGTTGTATGCTGATGATTTGGTGTTGATTGCAGAGAATGAAAGGGAAGCGGAGGAAAGGTTTAGGAAATGGAGAGATGGTATGGGACACAAGAGCTTAAGGGTAAATGCAGATAAAACAAAAGTGATGATATCTAGGGTTTGTGGCGGTACTGTCAAAGACGAGGGAGAGTGGCCATGTACAGTTTGCCACAAGGGCGTGGGAAGTAGTTCCATCTTGTGTGGTGTTTGTGATAAATGGGTGCATAAGAGATGTAGTGGTATCAGAGGTAGACTGAGAGATAATGCTGATTTTATGTGTACGGCGTGTCGGGGAGAGCAGGTGGAGATTGTCAGACGTGAAAGAACTGAACTTGCTGGTGGATTTCTTGAGTGTGTGGAAGAGTTTTGTTATGTGGCAGACATGTTGTGTGCTGGAGGTGGGGCTGGAGCTAGCCCTATGGCTAGGGTGAGAAGTGGATGGAAGAAGTTCAGAGAGCTCTTGCCTCTCCTGACATTGAGAGGACTCTCCCTACGTGCTAAAGGGTCTTTGTATGCAGCATGTGTTAGGAGTGTAATGCTGTGAGACCTGGGCAGTGAAGGAGGAGGATATTCGCCGGCTCAGACGCACATAAATGACAATGATTAGGTGGATGTGTAGTGCGTCCCTGCGTCCAAGGTCTGGGGGGGCTGGGTTCACGATGGAAGTGTTGAGAGGTAGGATGGGACTGGAGTGTATTGGTGTTATGATGAGGAGAGGTAGATTCAGATGGTTTGGACATGTGGAGAGGATGGGGGATGACAATTGCGTGAGGAAGATGAGAAGTGTTAATATTGGGGGTGGGGTTACGAGGGGTAGACCGAGAAAGACATGGGACGAATTAAGGGACTGAACAGGGACGCTGCAATGGAGAGCCGCCATTAGGTGACCAAGGCCAACGCATGCAAGCATGTTGGAACCTTTAAAAACGAAACGAAACGATATGGGGAAGGCGGTGGCTCAGTCAGTAGAGAGGTGTCCTGCAGTCCTACCGGACCCAGGTTCAAATTCCCGCTGGGGCAGGGAACAGTTTAAGGATTTGGGTTTTGTAAAAGCAGACTTTACTGATCTACCAGAAGACCCGCCGGCATGTCGTAAAAATACCCCAGCTAATACCAGTACACCAGTCCTGTATGAGACAGCTCTAGGATGCATTCAATGTGGACGGTGGGTGTTAGCGCCGAGGTAGTGACATGTAGGAGAGGTGTATAGTATGTAGGAGGACTACTGGGACTTGGGAGCAGGCTGTGTAGCCTATGCCTAGAGTCGGATATACTGTATATATATATATTACTCTCAGCATTATTACCCAGTCAAAGGTTTGTAATCTGCAATATATAGTCCAAACCTAGAACTCACGTTTCAACTTGAAACCTGGTTGTTTTATGAGGCTGTTATCAGGAAATCATCTGTAGTACTATATATGGGTTTTGCTTAGCTATTCAATTTATTAACGATTTTTTTCAACTACCCCAAATCGAGCACAGGCCAATATTAAAACAAACCATATTTGGCAATTCTTTTCCTTTTGTGTTTTCTGGGAGGAGGGGGGGGGGCGTTGTATTGGGTAGGTAGGTAGGTAGACTGGTGCCAGCCTATATCACAAAGGCCCTGCATTGATGAGTAGAGTCTTTATAATAAACATTGTTACTGATGAGTGATTGTTGACTTTTTTTATTTGCATTAATCTGTCTTTATTACAAATAGTTTATGACACATAGCAACTCAGAAATATTTTTTGTCCACTGATCTTTGAGAGACTATGGCGAATTTTACTATTCTCTTCAGTGCTGCCTTCATTGTTGTGCCGTTGTGCTGCCCCCATTCTGACGGCACGCAGAGTCCTACCTTGATTATGCCCTAAGAAGTTTCCCCTTGTTCCCCGCGCCTTTGTTGTCCGGCGTGTCCAGCCATTCCATTGTTTCAGCCATGGGTCTTTCATTACGAAATCTACTTTGTGTTGGCAGGGTTGTTTTCTTTGATAATTTTATACTGTAATGAATGTCGCTGAAAAGTGCAATTCATTAATCACTGGGCTATAAGTAGGTTGTAAGTTTATATACATCTTGTGATCTTATGATGTGTTAAGTAATCTTGTAAGTATAAACTCAGTGTCATATATGTTTACATGTAAAGCTAAATGGCTGACATGAACGCAGACATAAATTTCTACGAAACTATTAGATCAGACTTAAATATTTTAATGGGTATATATAAGGTAGCTAAGAGTGTGGCCTCAGTTATTATTATAGTCCATCACAACACCCTAAAAATTTTACTTTCCGAAAAATGTGAATAGTCAAACCAGTTTGCTTATATCTGAGCACACGCGCGCCGGCACGTGCAAGTCGAGGAATAGACTTGGTAAAGTTGACAGTGAAGAAGGAATTATGCAATTCCTCCGCAACCAGTTATGTCTGAATACATTTTGAGGGATTTGTGGAAGAAGAAAGCAGCTCCCATTTCCCGTCGTGACTATAGGAGAGTTACTGGATGATTTTCAGATGAGATTATGGCGTCAAATGGAGTTAACAAAACATTTAATCCTAGTAGCAAAATTGAATGTTCGTGCCTGGTAGCTCCCCCTAGTGACTGCCGTAACCACACCAATATCCGACACTAACAAAGCCATATACCGGGAGAGTTGATGGCAGAAGGGAGATGCTGGTAATATATCTGAGGATTTATTTTATTTGTAGAGGTACCGAGAAAAGTTCAATCTGAGTGAAGACTGAGAGTGTTGCCCACTTCACTGGGCAAGTGGGCTTATTGATCATTAGTTCTCTCTCAATTACTTTTGTACCGTGCTTTATGAACCCCTACCTTACTCCACCTCCGGTTAAGAAAAATAAAAAGAGAGGCAGGATGATGATGATGATGATGATGATGATGATGAAACCTATTAACTCCCAATCAGCATCGTCTCTACTGTTTAGTTAAAGCTATCGGCAGACGATTCTTCTCAGTTAAAATTGAGTTGTAGGGTTCGGAAAGTGTAAATATTGTCACCATTATTCATTTCATGGGCGAAACAAGAATCTTTTTCTGATAACGTCAAAAGACGAGATTCATTGATTTAATGATAACGGAGGTGGAGAACTGACAACAATGAGTTACCATAACTATCCCCTGTATTTTTCTCACTGTGGTGATTTGTTCTGTCATCACAAACCTTCGTTTAATTGTTCTCATGAATTAAAGAAGACACATTTGCATCTCAAGATTAGTTGTCAAATACTTTTTAACAATTAACCGTTCATTTACCTCACGTCATCTGTGAAGGATTAACCTTTTAATTATTTACTATTTTTTCATATAACTGAACAATTTACCACATTTATATCCTTCATCTCGAGGGCGTCATTTTGATATCAACTGCCCATCGAATAGATGATTTGCTCAGATTACGAAAGATCTCTTGTAGTGAAGGGTCTTATGATCTGAGCTTTCCAGTTCATAGAGTTCATAGTCTTTCCTGTGTCAAAAGATATCGTCTGAAAGTAGCAGGAATAAATTAAAAATGACATGGTCTTAGAGAAATGGTTATAAAAGAATAGGTGAGCCATTTCAATTGTCGTTCCGTTATTTTTCAGCAGACAATGGACCTGGAGCAGTAGATCCATAATGACATTTAAACTCTTTTGCACGATGATGTCTTCTCAGTTTAATCATGCTGTTGCCAAATGGATTTACTAAACTTGGATAGGCCCAATAAAGGGATCTATAAATCTAAATCTAATCCCTTCATTTAGTAAAGTCTACCTTCAGCTGCAAATATTCGTTTAGAAATACCAGGAATACATATAAAAGACATCATCGTAGAGAGAGGTATATGTCGCGGCACCGTGTCAGAATGGATGTCTTGAGTTGATCCTTTGTCACCTGGAAGGCCGCATCAATTACTGTCGTCATATACGAGTATAGTTAAGCCCAATAGTTAGGATGTTAATTTTTCTTAAATTTTATTCTTAGTGACAGGTGAAGATGACTAATGGCGGTCTAGTGGTAGTCGAGGTCAGAGCTTCAAACTTCTAGATGTGAATGGAAGTTTTATTTTCTTTCACATGCAGTAACAGTTGTCCGGCGAGTAGGTCGGTTTCGAATCCTTAAACGATACAAACTGCAGTAGTCTTGCCTCAGACCACTACGCCACGTACAGAATAATAGAAGATAGACTATTACAAGAAGAGCCCATATGCTACGAGTTTCTCTGTATCTAGTTTTCTGTTTCCCGACGACGCTACCTTGTGAGATAAAAGTTAGCCAGAATCAGAGTCCATAGCACATTGCCACTCCGTGGAAAAAGACCTAGCCTCAAGCTATGAGCAGTTACAGTGTCGGGTGGTAGAGCAGGCAAAAGGGAGAATAAATGTTAGTAGGAAAAACTAGCAGGGCAGGTGTGGATATACTACTGTGTGTGCAATGAAGCAGGTGTGAGTAAGAGCAGGTATCGTAAAGGTGTGGTGAAAGAGGTGTAGTTGGCAGCGGGTTAGTGAGACAGTTGTAGCTGAGGGAAGGTGTAGTTGAGGAGGGTGTAGCAAGGAGCAGGTGCAGTGAGGCAGGTGTAGTTGCGAGAAGGTGCAGTGAGACAGGTGTAGTTGAGAGCTGGCATAATGAGACAGATATAGTAAGACAGGTGTAGTTAGGAGGGTGTAGTGTGACTGAGAGCAGGTGCAGCGAGGTGGGTGTAGTGAGGTGGCTGTAATTAATGACATGTGTAGCGGTAAGCGCTGAGGACGATGTAAAGCTGGTGGAGTCGAGAGCATGTATAAGGATGCAGTGAAGCTAAAGTCACGTGTAATTAGTAAACTCTTGTGTGGTAGGTGTGATAAGGCAGGTGTAGCTAAATACATGTGCAGCTAAATACATGTGCACTCAGACAGAACAGGTGAAAGGAGGGCAGGTATAGTGGGGCAGTTATAATGAGGCCATTTGTGGGTAGGCATGTGCTGTTAGGTAGATATGGTTAATAGCAGGTGTACAGAGACAGAATGAAGGCAATGGTAGGTAAGCGCAGGTGGAGTTGCGAACAGGTGAAGAGGCATAATTAGGCAGGTGTAGTTCGGCGGGTGCGGCTAATAGCAGGTGTAAAGAGGCAGAATGAGGGCAAGTATAGTTAGGAGCAGGTGTAGCTGAGAAGATAAAGGTGAGCAGGTGTAGAGCCATAATTAGCTACGCGTTGTTAGGCAGGTGTGATGGGGCAGGTATAATGACGGTCGGGTGGGTAATGGCAGCGTGATATTAAGTTGCTGGGCCGGGTAATTAAGATGAGTGTCAGGCAGGGTACAAGCCCGCTACTAATTAAGGCCCCAGCGTAAATTTCTCTCCCCAGAGCATACACGGGAAGTGACTGCGCTGATAATAACTGGATTTTAAGAGACAAGGGGGCTTAATGATAGTCCAAAAAATAACTCAATTTTGCAGGCTTACTATATTCAGTGGTGCATTTTCTCATCCGATGTACTCGCGGGAAGTGACTTAGCTGATAATAACTGGATTTTAAGAGACAAGGAAGCTGTATGATAACCTTAAAAACAATTCATTTTTGCAGGCTTAGTAGTATACTTAGCACTGTAGTTTATTACTTGGCCAGAAGTATGTTATTTAGGAGGCATTTTTTATATCTTTGGGGTTAAAAATGCATCGTATATCTCACTGGATAAGATGATGCCTGTTTTGTTATATGCCTTTTACCACCAAATAATTTTATGCAGCTTTAGAAGAACCTCTCGCAGTGCACTGACACATAAAACCATAGTTAAGTGATATTACCTAATATTTAAAAAAAATAAAATAAATAAACGAAGATTTTGACAGTGCTGCTGACGATCATGGTCGTTGATGGAAACAAAGAGTCTTATCTCATTCAATAAATTCACAGTAAAACGCAAATTATATGAGAACAAGGCACAGTTAGTTTGTTGTTTAAGCCCACCACCAACACCGTGTCACCCCTGCCTTTCCAGTCAATTATCCTTTTTCATTTACTCCTTACACGAGCGACAAAGAAGGTAATCGTCATCTTAGTTTGGGACGATGTAAAAATCAGGCTACGTCCCTTTTCATTATATCCACTCCAGTCAACTAGCGATCGCCTGCTTGGACCTCCCTGTGCGTGATGAAAGCATTGTTCTCCTTCCTATAACTGTCACCATGCCTGACCAACGCAGAACTCTTATACCTTGGTTACAACATCTAATTTTTATCAAGTTTCGCTTAGATATCAGTCCATTCTTAATGCAGCTTTGCATTTCACCATTTCTCTCTGTTCGTTGGTTTGCAGAAATTGGCAAAGGTGGCTGAGCCTATTGAACTGGCTCTACGAAGATAATGTTACTGGTATGAAATTTACTAGAATAATGATTTTATGTGCATCAAGTACGTCGAAGACAATATATATCGCTCCAATTTTTAGCCGAACAATTGTGAAACCTTATAAACTGCCCTGAAAGTTTGTTGGGCTTCGAAGAACATAGTACAGGGTTTTGATTACCAGTGTTCATGGTTACTGATTGATATGGGCACTGATGAAGCTACAAGTGCCACCGCTGTGCACCCTGGAGGGAACGAAGCAACTCCACCACGAAGCCAAACCTTCTCATACTTCCGTGAACCTTGCCGTGGAGAAGAACCAGGGTCCAACCTTGGTGAAGTACTGTCTACCACAGGAGAGTGCCGTTTCCCTACCCATTCTATCTGCTGAACAACACCTATAAGACAACACTAAAGAAGCAGTTGCCTACTTATGGTCGAGGGGTTTGCTCGGCCAGACAGATTAATATTATGTAATATCAACAAGAACTTAACGATATGTAGGGATTCAGTTTTTATGTCCGCATCTGTACATTTGTCCCTGTCCCATTATATAAATAGAACCATGAAACGTGCATGGAACAGGAACGTCAGGAAATAGAAAACAATGCCTCGTACACTCTTTCCTTTCAGTGCAACATAATGATAGTGATCACGTCGACAAAATACGAAACTCCAATCTGCAGTAGTGGCCGTCGCAGTCCCGTACAATTGTTCCCCGCCAGACCATTGTATTGGTAGTGGTGGCGGCTAGTGATATGGGAAGTGGTGGTGGTGGTGATGGTGGTGGTGATGGTTTTGGTCGTGGTGGTGGTAGTGGCTGTGGTGGTGGTAGGGGCAATGGTGGTGGCTGTTGAAGTTGTTGTTGTCCAGTAATCCAGGTCTGACTGGTCGAAAAGACCCATAATCCGCAGGCAAGCAACTGCCCCTGCAGGATCGTCCCGTGCAGTAAATTGATATTTCTTTGCGTCAGACAATGCTTCGCCATGGCGAGACCCGGAGAAGATTGTGGAGGTCTGGTTCCTGGATGGGCGCCGCATTTGCGTCTTTCCTACCATTTAACAGAGGCACCACAGTAGGCACCACATCACCCAGTTATTTGGTTATAAGGTTCCACTCAGCGTTTGTAAATTGTTTTCTAAGCCACAGGAAACCATTAGGCTTGTCACTCGTGTAGAGCCACCTGATGCGGAAAGAGGAACAGTAAAAGTGACAGGAAGGATGGGAGAGATAGAAAGAGAAGATGACAGGTACAGTACTTATTGTGTAGTCATAGTAAGGAAGCTTCGCCATAACCATTTATGGTGCTGATTGTCTTTGTAGTTCTGCAAATGCTGCTTTTGTGTTCACTGCCTAAAACCTTCATTTGAATACTGACCTTTAAAAGTAGTTCAAGGTCATTCATAGTCGGAACATGTCCTTAGAGGTAGCTTCATGTGTAATATCAACAAGAACTGAGGTCAAAGGTGTGGAAGAACGCGTGGGTACACTTTACATTCGTCTCAATACCTGGCTAACTAAACTTAACTGTAACAATATTCCTTTCAGATAATGAAAGGGACCACAACTATTTTTCTGTAACGTTACTGCTTTTCAGCTTTTGTGGTTTTCTCTAATACATGTTACAAAGAAAACACTGAGCAGATTTGAAATTGGTATTTTCTACTAAGCTAAATGGCAAAATATTCAGCCAAAATTCTTAGCAAATTTTTTTATCATAGGAATTTCAACCAAATAGCTGCATCTCAATTAATTTATGAGATATTTCAATTTCAAGTATGCAATTTTTGCACCAAAAATGAGCATAACCTTTACAAATAGGTCAAGCTCATTTCTATTAGGCACAAGTACTTGGGTTACTTTAGGGTACCTTCCTGTATAATATCAAGATCTAAGAAAAAAAAATGCAACGAAAAATGATAATAATACTTACCGAAACAATAAGCTTCGTCTTCGCTATATATATGGCGAAGCTTAGTAATAGTGAGGGAAGATGTAAGCAGCATTAGAGTACATCAACTGAATGGATACTGGTTGCCACCACCTATCAGGCAGTGCTAGTTGTTGCAGTTGTGGTGATATTTGTGATAATGGTGGTTGTAGTAGTGATAGTCTTGGGTGGTGACTGCAGTGGTGGTGGTTACGGTAGTGTTGTGGTAATGATGCTGATTGTGGTAGTGATGGTGACTGTGGTAATGATGGTGGTAGTGGTAGTGGTGGTTGCAGCAGTGGCGGTAGTAGTGGTGGTAGTTGTGGTAGTGGGAGTGCTTACAGAAGTGATGGTGGTGGTGGTGGTGGTAGTGGTGGTGGTTGCGATGGTACTGGTGGTTATGGTATTGCAAATAGTTGTGGTATTGGTGATAATACTTGTAGTGAGAGTGGTTGCATTAGTGGGTGCGGTTGGTGATGCATGTAGCTTGAGGGGAGGTTGCTGTTGTGATGGTAGCGGTATTGGCTTTAGAGAATGATGTTCTTTTAGTGATGGTTCTTTGCCCAGATTCGTGCTTCAGCTGGCAAGTGAGCCTTAGCAGTGCTTCTTCCTCAGCGATGTATTTTTTGTATTACGGTATACATTTCATGTAAATTACGTTGTATTTATTACTGACACTTTCAGACGGTATTATTCATCTAAGAAAAGGCATATGAGATTGGGGAGGTTAGATGCAACTTTCAATAACCCCTCCTGTGTACAGTACATTCCTCAATGCAACCAAAATTAGTAAAGAGTTGTGATGTTCGTGAGGAAAAGTCTAATTTATTTTTACCATATTCTCAACCTCTTGGTTCTGGCCATTTTTTTTTTTTTTTTAATAACGCAATAATGTGCAGAACGTTGTGTTCTTCATCATCATAATCCTAAGTTTATGTTGTAGATGAAAAAGCAATAGGTTAGACCACCTTGATTAATGAAGGCGAAAATCTCAATCCTGGCCATTTGTGATCATCTGAAAAGAATGTGGTATGGGATTAGAGACGCAAGTTTGCGCTGAAAGAATCTTGCATTTCTCATTTCTGCAAGTTATAATTGTGGCAAAGCAGCATCGTGTACTATATTTACATTTTGGGTTTGAAGATAAGTATTTCTATAATATTTTTGTACAGTATCATAAAATCCTAACACATCCACAATGATGTGTTGCCAGCCAACAAGTACCCAAACTATCTTCTTCAGTGCTTGCTTCCCTGAGTTGAAGAATATTTTAAGGAGGGGCCGGAAACGGCTATGTCACCGAGTTACTGAGAGGCTGATTTGAAATAAGCCCTTTTGCAGCCCTCCAAGAATCTCTAGGAGAGTTACAGGGGCTTTCCAAGAACTCCATCTGGATGATCCCCAGAGGCTTCCTAAATTAGAGCTTGTTGGAAGGCAATTTTAGATCACTTTATGGTTCTTTTTGATCCAAGACTCCAGTGAAACGTGGGTAAATTTTCATGCAGAGTTCAATTAGATTTTATTTACTCGTATGTGCCATCTTTTTGGTTAATAAAGGTTTGAGTTAACTCATTCCCCGAGAATTGGCAGCAAATAGCATGTCCTCTAGTTCGTCATTACATAACAGAACCATCCCTTGTCTTCCCATACACTGAATCAACATATTGTACATATCGTATATATATGTGCGAATTCAATATGTATTTGTGGGGAATGTTGTAAATCCTTTATTATCTGAATTGCAAAATATACATTAGGACAGCTTTTGTGAAATGTGAATGCCCGAAGCATTTTGTAGAATAATTTCTAAAACCACTTTGACTAATGAATTTGCATACGCTGAAAATTAATTTGTTTTTGGAAACCACCGACTCTCGTTTTCATACAGAAACTGCAAAATAAAATGGCCACCATCGGACAAAATTAAAATGTCCATACCTCTGGAGTGAAGGGAATAAAACTATGATTTTTCATTATCATTGGACGCCACAGAACATGAGCTGATATAAATTTGGTTAGCCTAGCCTGACTAGGTTAAAAGCTGTATCTGTAAATATTTATGCCTCAGCTCACCTACGGTGGAGGCGGCCTTAAGTGTTTAGTCTCTGTCCATGGGTGTGGGATGCGTGATAGGATCCGTGACGCTTTTCTGAGTGCGATATCTCCTGAACCCATCAATGGATTTCCATCAAACTTTTGTCAGTGATGCCGTATGAGAAGGTAAAGAGCTGATAGGTTACCTAGGTCAAGTGGTCAAAGGTCAAGGTCATATGGGTTCGACTTAGTTTATCCTCGTGGACGTGATGTCTACTGAACCCCTGGACGGATCCGGAACGAACTTTAGTCAGTGATAGAGTGTGAAGGGAAAATGAACTGATTAGGTCAGCAAGGTCAAGGGGTCAAAAGTCTAGGTCATATGGAGTCGACTTAATTTGTAGACGCGATATCTCCTGAACCTCTCAACGGATTACGGCCAAACTTTTGTCATTGATACAGTGTGAAAGGACTATTAACCGATTAGGTCAACAAGGTCAAGAGGTTAGAGGTCAAGGTCATATGGGTGTGGGAGTGTTATCTCCTGAACTCCTCCATGGATTTTGACCAAACTCTTATCTGTGATACAGTATGATTGGATGATGAACAGGTTAAGTTAGCAAGGTCAAGGGATCACGTGGCAAGGTCATATGGGGGTCGACTTAGTTTATCTTTAGTCTCATTTCAGCCCACAATGAACCCTGTCATGGAGGTTGTGTGACGAATCTGTGCACAAGGCTTGGCAGAGGCATGCCTAGGGATGCTTCACGTCACCAGCTCGGGGCCCTAGTTCTCAGCGCTTCATTTCAGCTAAAAAATGCAGACATTATGAAGATGGTAGATGGGGATGCCCACCATCCACTCAATGTAGTGCTACTTCGATGTGACAATGGCGCGAATGTAGTCGTGATTTTAGTTATTTTCACCGTTTTAGCATTTGATGACCTTTGACCCCTGACCTGGCCAATGTAGCATGTAGATGTACAATAGTAAGTTGTAGTACGAGACAGTGTCAATAAGCACGCAAACTTTCATCCAATTCCACTGAGCTGCTGGGGATCTAGGGTGGCATTTTTGAAAACCGGTACTGGTAGTAGGGACGCTAAGGCCAATCTTTGCAGGGTTTCCACTCAAAAAGTAAAGGAGAGAGGAGAAAAATGGATGGTATACTTCCAATAGGAAAAACCTCAAGATTATGCCTAAAGAAGTCAGAGCTCTCCATGCCCATTAGTAATGTTCTACAACTCAAATCGTGAAAAGTATGAAAAAAGCGGTTTTCCTGCCGTTGCTAGGCAACGAGTAGTTGCCTAGCAACCAAAACCTTGTGGACACAACTAGGCCAGAGGCTGGTCATTGTTGCCAAGCTTGGTAGGAATTGGTTAATTCTGAAGGGTGAAGTGCCTGCCACAAATAAACAAGACGGAAAGAATACAAGAAAGAAAGAAAACCCGGTAGGCGACAGTGGCCAGCTTTAAGTGGACCAGGCTTTGTCAGCAACCGGAAGTGAGTTTCGACATAAAAAGCCATTTCCATTTGGAGGTAATCCGGTGCAACAGTCCACCCAAGAATCATGGCCCAAGCTTACTAATCTTTGGAGCCTTGGCATTTCACATGAGCAAGGTCGTGATTTTGCACTTTTTATATTTTCTGCTTTTGAAGACCTTTGACTCCTGACCTGGTGGATATAGGTCATGCATGTACGAAGCAGACCTGTAGTACCCATTAGCGTCTATAAGCATGCAAAGTTTCATTTGGTTCCATACACCCACTGTGGTGCTAGGGAATTTGAAATTCATAGACTGGACCACCAGAGGTACAACTTCTAGGTGGCGCTGGCAGTGACTATAAGCAAGTTTCGACACTAAATGTCATTTTTGTAAGGAGGTACTCCAGTGCAACATTCCACCCAAGAATCTTAGCCCAGGCTTGATAATCTTCGGAGCTTAGAATTTTGCGCGAGCATAGTCGTGCTATTAGCCATTGTCACTGTTTTGCATTTGGTGACTTTTGACCCCTTACCTGGCCATTGTAGCACATAGGTGTAGTATCAAAATTTGTAGTACTTGTTAGTGTTTATAAGGATGCAAACTTTCATTCATTTCCATTGTGTTGCTGGGGAACTAGGGCGGCATTTTTGAAAACCGGTACTGGTTGTTAGGGATGCTGAAGCCAATCTCTGCAGGGCTGCCATGTGAAAACTAGAGGAGAGAGGGGGAAAATGGATGGCACACTTCCGATGGGGAATGACCTCAAGATTATGCCTAAAAAGTCTGAGCTCTCTACGCCCATTTAGTAATACTTATACGGCTCAAAACGTGAAAAGTACGAAAAAAGCGGTTTTCCTCCCATTGCGAGGCAACGTGTAGTTGCCCAGCAACCAAAACCTTGCAGACACAACTAGGTCGTAGGCTGGTCATTGTGACCAAGTTCGGTAGCAATAGGTTACTTCTGATGGGTAGGAGTGGCTACTACAATTAAACAAGAAAGACGACTGACAATAAGGACAGCATGGAGCTGGCCAAATTTTAACTAAACATGTCATGCACTTAGAGCTTGTTCTTGAAATAGTTACCTCAGTATTTTATATCATCCAGTCGCCTGTGCTTGCAATTTTTTGTGTACATTTCAGTAGAATAGTTTATTGATCCAAATCCCCCCTTCCCCCACACACACACGATACATCTCTTGAGAAAGTCTCGAGGATGCAGATAGAAGTCAGCCTTACCCAAATACATGTTTAAATATTATAGCAGAGCGAACTGTATCAGGTGGACCTCGCTTTCTAATAGACTGGCCAATATTCTGTTACGAATTCATACCTTTATCTCATTTCGGTTAAACATTTCCTCTGTTTCCAGTAACTTATGTTTTCCATGTTTCTTTCCTACAAGGAGAGTATTCTTCCATCCCTGTTTGTTCTCCAACAAGAAGAGTATGTTTGCACCCCTGTTTGTTTGTTTCTTTGTTTGGACCAAATTTGGTGCGTAGACAGGTCGTCCCAGGGACCAATCGGATCGTATTACTGATTCTGGATCCGGAAAACACTTTTTGCGAAATCCTAATGAGTGATGAGGAAACCTAACCCATAATGAAGAGTGGTAGGAAATTACGTTGTCCTTGTCGGAGAGAGACGCTTCACTGAGTGCCTCTGTAGTCATTGCTATTAATTTATACCCCCGAGGTTTCTGATTTACAACAATAAAACTAAATTAGATTACTATAAAATATGGTTGAAGTAATTAGAAACCGCATCAGGTCTTCACTGTACTATCCATATTATCAGGACTGCACGAAATCATTGCAGCCTTATAGAGGTTCCTTATGCCTGAAAAAAAAAAAAAAAAAAAAAAAAGTCAGGTATATCACATTTTTTTCTGGAAAATGACCGAGAGCATAAAACTGTATAATCATCCCAATTTTAAAATTTTCTTTGTTATTTTACCAAAGAATGAGAATTACTGGAGCAGAAAACTCTTATTCTAAATATTCTATCTCTAACGTAAAAAAATTATTTCAGTTATACAAAATTTAACCGATGTATACATTAAAAACAGAGGAACCGCTATAAATATTCATGAACTTTTAGCTGGAAAACTTTTCATGTTCAGACAGAAAGACACACAAAGACAAAATGAATCTCCTGCTATCTGTCTATATTGTTGCTCGCCTTTAGAAGGCAGCGCGATTATGTTTTTACCTGCCTCTGTGTGTGTGTGTGTGTGTGTGTGTGTGTGTGTGTGTGTGTGTGTGTGTGTGTGTGTGTGTGTGTGTGTGTGTGTGTGTGCGTGCGTGCGTGTGTGTGTATCTGTTTCCATTATATCTCATGAACGGCTTGAGTTATAAATATGAAACCTTCAGGGCATCAAGATATGGCCAAAATCTTGGCATTCGGGGTCAAGGTCAAGGTCAGCAAAATGGCTGCCAAAGGTCAACTTGTTTCTATCGCCCGCCTTTAACACCATTATATCTCATGAACGGCTTGAGCCATCAACATGAAACCTTAAGGGTATAAAGATACGGCCAAAATCTTGGACTTAGCCAACAGCATATTCTGGCGGGCGATTAGCATTCGGCTACCGAATGCTTTTCTTCCATTTTCTTTCTGTTTTGACATTGCCAATCTGTGAAATATCATATGAATTTTGTTCATAATAATTGCATCATGTGCCGTGATTTGATAGGCTTGATCTTTTTTTTTTTTTTTTTCATTGTGTTCTAAGATGTTGTCTTCAGTCCCCTACTTATTTTTATTCTGATATTTTATGAAAAGTGTATATATATATATATATATATATATATATATATATATATATATATATATATATATATATATATATATATATAATGTAGTATATCAACTATATGAATTTTGACACATCGTATAGTTAAATACCTTGGTTAAATAACTCTCATGACATATAATTTGTACCCATCATTATGTTCACTAACTAACAGGGCATTTTCATTTCTTTTTCTGAATACTTACAAAATCGTCAGAAGAAAACGATTCTCATATTTAACGATGAATTCATTTTTTTTGTTCAGAGAGAGAGAGAGAGAGAGAGGGAGAGAGGGAGAGAGAGAATTGATGGAGAGAACAGCATTCGAAACATACTGAGCAGTCAGTCGTGAGCCTTAAAACTGTCGGCATCGATAACTGAGACACAGGAAGCTTTGCACTGAATGAAGCAATCAATACGAGTGGGTGTTTGCCAGTGGCTATTTGTCAGATATGTCAAATGCATGGAAGGCGTTATTGAAGAGTTCAGTGGTGATGGCAGAAGGAGAACTAGGAGAAGTAGAAATGTCACAGTTACCTTTAACTAATTATTCTGGGTAAGATGTGCAAACACTTTTCCGTAGTGTGTGTTCTATACACCAGAGCTTATAAGCAAAAGAAGAACTGATATTATTGAAAAGAAAACATTAACACAACGTCCAAGTCACCGAAGAAGGTTGAAGTTTGTTCCTTTCTAGTATGAATGGGTCAGTTAGGCGGATAAATACTGTAACTCTTGCACATTCCTAATCTTTATGAGTAACCACTCTCGACGCTAAACCAGATCTTCACCTGTACCGTTGTCTGAACAGGGAGCAGGTGGAAACAAGCTTTGTCCTAAGAGTCTGGTAGTCCAGTAATTGAATTCGTGTTCTTCCGGTTCCAAGTTGCACGTGCTAACCTACACACCACCGACTTTCCCTGTTCACCTAAATATGTGGCAGGAAATAATAATGAGTTCTAACGTTGGGTATTTGCTCCTTTGGACGATATTATGCTCTTTTGATAAATGTATCCCCTTCATGTCTGACCGAACCATTGCGACACAGAGGACTGAAAGGGCGTACTCAGCTTTTCGTGGGCCGCAAAAAGCGTTCACTGTGATGCTACTGATTGCTCTGCCAACACACTCCGCGTTCTGTTGGACTGTACCTGACTGCATGACCTCGTCCACACACACACGCAGCCCTTTATCCATAGCTTTCAGGCACGAAGATTTTAATTTCATCTTTCCACCCACACATTATACCTCGCAAAGAAGCCATTCACTGCGCTCTTAACTTTCAGACACACTTTTTAAGTGGTTCTTATAACTGTCCACTATAATCAGTAAAATTTTAACTACGTCATTAAGCGTATCAACTCACTCAACTGCTGACATTCTTTCGACCGACTTGCATTCTAATTGTTTATACACAAGGGAATATAATCAGTCTCACGTTTGATTTTCTTTAAAAAAAAGTTTCCATGATCCTACTTTGATAGTTATTATTCATAAATGAAACTTTTCTGCCTCATGAACAGCTGAGGGCATTAGCGACGAAATACAATGTAAAGAACTAAACCTGAATTTAAATCAGAACACAAAAACTGAAACACGCCGAAACAGAACATCAAAAAATAATAATAAAAGACAACTTAGGTTACATCCATAGATACCCCTAAAGATGTGACCATTCGATCGGTTGTGTGCTCTTCCCACGATGCGTTTGCTCCGAGTCTAGGGTTTGAGGTCCCAAAGTGAATAACATTTAATGTGGATGCAGGGAGTTGTGTTCCTTCATATGCACGCATAGGTTCGCACCCTAGTAGTTTTACCGATGAAGTTCACAAATTCTTCCCTACACAAACACAACCATTACAGAACCTCGACTTTCATATAAATCACTCTTCTACAGATACCCCATTCTCAGTCTTACTTCGCTATCATGGAGAAAAGTTAAATCTGACTATGACTCTTCTTTGCAGGAGCAAGTCGGGTCCTGCAGTGGAACTAAAATGGTTTAACTTAAACACAATATAGAAATTCCCATAATATCATGTCCAGGACCGTGACCAGAGCCTTGGTGGCAGCGGTGTGCGAGCAAGGACCATAAGTCACCACATGCCTCCACCATTACTCCACAAGTCGCCATAAATCATGCTACACCGCCATTCTCTTCAGACAATGAACTGCTCTCGCCCTCCATCATATCAGTAGTCCATCATTTAACGTCACATTACTGCTATCTTGACTGAATTTGTAAAATCAAGGCTCGGGAAAGAATCATAAAAGGATATTCAGCAATATACTTTGAAGAAGTCTCCACTGCAGTTCATTAATTCTAAAGTAAGGCTTAGGAAAAGGATTCATGAAGGGTCGTAACCAATTTTTACATGAAACATATGCCCATAAAAGTTAATTATTATGAAAATCGTTTTGTCAATTGGTAGTTTTCCTATACAATTTCCATCTGGTTTGCTTGTGAAGAGTATGTTTCTGTATGAGTAATTATGAAAGTATAAATAAGCAATTTTGTATGGAACTGTTGCCCATGAAAAAAAGGGCATCTTATGTTATTAGTATTTAAAAATAAGGCACCTCTTTTTTTCTCTCTTTATCAACACCTAGCTGTCCATCCACCTATTTATCAACATAGATAGACAAATAGACAGATAGATAGATCCATCCAGATGTTTTAATCCTGGAGGAGTGGGCCACGAACAAATCGCCTGTAGGTCAACCTTTCCTTCGATAACCAGCAACTCCCTCTTCATCTCACACAGCTCTCCTTCATCGGGCTCTCTACACCGTCCCTCTCCCTGATCCTCGATCTCCTTCTTTGTCTTGCATTTTGCAGGATGCTGCAGACTAGATGGGGAGCTGCTAGGCCTGTGGAAACTTACTGATGACATTATTAGGCACAGTATTGTTCGTGGAAAAGATAATGACTCCGCTAAGTATATCCACCTTTAGCTACTTTTTGGGTGATACTTTTGCTTATTAATTTTCAAATCGTGTCAGATTTCGTTAATGGAGTAGTTGGCGAATTGAAGTTTTTATGTGATTGTGTCGTACTGATTCTTCCTTTCTTTCCCTAGTTCCATTTGAACCTTGAAAAATTAATTGAGAAAGATCATGGCTTAAAGTTCGAGACATGAGATAGTTACTCAATCATATGCTGCTGATCTTTCTTATAGCCCCCGTGTTTCCAAAGGCCATGATTATCCATCCATCCATCATCCAATCCTACGTTGCCCCATGAGGAGAGTAGGAGCCCGGGGCTAGGCAAGTTGATTCTGACATTTAAGATAAGAGTGACCAACCTCACTCATCTCTAAGTGGCATTACGTGAGCAATAACCCCACCCACCCCTAAGATATAAACCTGCATCGGCTCAATCCGACTGGAGCGCCGCAATTACCCACTAAACCACCAGGCGCCATAATTTGGTTACGGTTATCACCCAGCGTAGTAAATGGTTTCCTGGTGTACAGGAACCCATTTGGCTTGACACTCAGTGTAGAGTCACCCATAGCCATGATTATATGACAGAAAAAAACAATCAACACAATACAAAGAAAAATATTAAAAATTAAGTTTGGCTAAGGTGTAACAAAACTATCACCTTTATGACTGCATATTCTGTGCCCCAGTCTAGACAATATACATTTCAGATGAGGGCTAGCGCTCATGTCAAGTGTGGAACATTAAATGCACTGTACAGTAACTACTGATGCAGTTAACATAAATGTCTCACTGCGGATAATGAAAAGGAATGTGTGGTTGACTTAGTACTTATCTGAATTACTAGTAAACGATTTTCTGAGGTATATGAGATGTCAATTTAGGCAGACTCAGTTTCGTATTCTAGGCCTTTCTTCACCGCTCCAGACGCCTGACCTATTACTGTAGGTGCTATACAGATTAACATCATATTATGATACACTCATATACCCATTTAACTGCCTCATCTAACTCTTAAATAATATCTTCTTTCCGTAATATCATTAACTCTGTTTTGCCCTG
>NC_136967.1:13115000-13215000 GCF_032717465.1 Coenobita brevimanus | reverse complement strand
GATAACCAACGACACCACAACTGTTTTGTTTACGCTTCCACAATCACGTTTGACAGTGATGATGGCAAGCCACGAACTACTAACACGAATACTATTAAAACATTTACCATGGAATCTTTAGTCAACTCCCTAACTCAGTAGTGAAGTTTATCATGTTGCGATTCTTGTCCCTGAGATGCAAAGAAATCGACTGTGAAGGTGACAACTCAAAACTGCAACCACAGCTTATTACCTCTTCTTAGCCTATCATTGCGATGACGTCTTTTATACTTTCCTTTTTGCTACCAGCAGACTTTTTCCTCAGCCTGGGAAAAACATTTCGAACTGAGCAGCTGAGGTATAGCTTGTATTTACCCTTTCACTACAAGAAGTCTCAGCAAAATTATCTAAGAGTGGAAAAAGTTAACTGATAAGACATCTCCGTATTCAAAGATTTAAGCAAAACACTCTGATCATCACCTCAGTAACTTTCATTTCACTGCAGTTTCCCTAGAGCTCTCAGTAACAAGTAAAAATACAGGGGCTGTCCACAGTGCTCTCAATACTCAGCATAGTACAGTTTTTCACCAAGACTCGAAATGCTGGATTAAGATTCTTTCCTTATTGAGGGCTGGACTACTTATTGTCTCGAGGATTAGCAGGCTGTCTTGCTCTTGTTTATTGCATTTTTCATTCCATTATCAGTTATAATTAACGTATGCAAACAACAAGACCAGTACCATATATCTTTCACAAAAGACCAGAATCTAATATTAGAGTTATGCTTCCCAGCAGAGGTGAAAGCATCTCAGGATAATAGTAACATTTACTTACGACTGACGGTGGAATGTCAAGACAAGCCTCAAAATACTTACCTACTGCATGTTATGCATAGACAAATAACTTTAAAGAGAAGTAATGAGATGGAGCACGAGTTGCAGCCAGTAGCTCAATAATATGATCATACGAAAGGCAACCCACTGACAGTGCTCTTGGTACCGAACAAAGTCGCAGAGAATACCACATCTGGATACAAGAGATGAGGAAAGACTCTTGAACAAACAAAAAACTTCAACGTTTCGTCTGCACTTCAGCCATTTCCAAGGACGATTCGTCTCGTACATAGTATGTCAACTTGTCCCCCATCTCTTGCCACCGATATCATGTGGTAGAAGGGGACGCGTTGGCCAATATCCTTCAGAGAGTGTGAGCACAGAAGAGTGGAACTTGGGACGGCAGAGGAGGAGCGACCATGAGATGTTTTCCGAAGAAGTGTTTCTTTTTAGCGATGAGTTTGGCGATGGGAAGAGAGAAGAGGAACGGTGACGAGGGGTTGAGTGGAGGGACGAGAATCCAGTTGACGAGAGAGGCAAACTTTTGTGAATGGAAGAAGGATCGCTCGCATGAAAAAGTTGGTCAGTGTTTGGCGACACAAATGGTTTATTGGAACAGGAAGATTATGCAAGACCCGTGACAGCGAAATATATATACGACAGTGGGAGCAAAGAATGATTCATACAAAAAGTTGTGAGTAGATACTGAAGATGATAAAATCTGATCTGAGTTTTTTAATAATGTTTCAGCAAGGCACGGGCAGCACAATATGAATCGCTGGTTTCACATCGTACTGTACTTAACGTACTGATGTATATTATGTGAAGAACTTAAACTAAGCTTGGAACTAAATTTATATGTAACACTCTTCTTTTCCATATTTCTAGCTGTCCTTGAAATTACTTGCTTACGTATGAAAGACAACGCTAACTGACAAGGTTTGCGACCTCAGTTGTTGTTGCTATTGATAATGGGTACATATCCAACTGCCATTATAGCAGAACATGTCACACACGACCATTCTCAGACCTTGATAGAGGCTATGCAATACATGTTTGTGCAAGATCATTGTTTCCTATGCAAACTACCGTGTGTCATGCTGATAACGGAATCAGATTGATGTAGAAATTTTCCTACTTTCTTGGTAAATCTTTCCCTTGGTAAAGAGTAGAAAAACAAGGCTTTGACAAGTAAATTATGTCACCATTAACAGAAAAACCATTTATAGAACCTTGAACAAATATTTAATCTCTTAGAATATCATAGAATTCTGAAGTCCTACGAACCACAGTAATGGAGAATGATGTTACTGACATCTGAAAGACTGTTGTTAGGATTTAAGAGAGTCCCTCCTAGCGTTAAGCATGTTAAATGGCTGAGAAATAGTTCAGTCTTGCCTTAATTACGTGAAAGAGCAAGTTAACGATGCACCTCCACTAGACCTTCACCAGCCCTGTCGCTCAGTTTTCCCTCCTTCGTCCACATCCTCTCTTTCATCTCACAGTTTTCCTCTCCCCCACCCTTCCTTTTCCTGAGCAACATTTTTCCTTTATCCTTTCTTATAGCCGCCGCGCCTCATCTTCAGAGTTCTTGTGATCCTTTCCCCGTTGCAGAGATGAAGAGATCTGGGACCAATTTTTTGCAACTGCAGGATAGAGTGAGCCACGAACTCTATGTGGCTCTACATCCGACCCAGATTTCGTGATTTTATCGTACACTGGAACATTATTTGTCATGCACGGTACAGCCACGAACAACAAATATATAGATAGATAGAGAGAAAGATAGATAGATAGATATTCATATACATATACATGTAGATAGATTGATAGATAGATATACATATATATAGATAGATAGATAGATAGGTAGATAGATATAAATATATACAGCATATATAATATACATATATAGACAGATAGATAGATAGATAGATATCACAAAACCGTGTGAAGGTTTAATGAAATATTGCCAACTAGCCATTAATATTGAACAGATTGGAATCTTTTGTAGGATCAGCCCTATACATATAGAGGAACTAATGACCAAGAATGTACAGTACATTCCTCCTCAGATTTAAGTCATATTTTCGAGATACTACATTATTAACACCACCTGCCTGTTCGTTCATGTTTGAGGCTTTAACGTTAGGCACCAAGTTATACAAGCAGCGCATGCTTACATTGTTGCTGGAGGAAAATATTAAATTAAGCCTTCACCAAGCCCAAACCTTATAAAATACACAACCCATCGACACTTTGCGCGTTGTCCATGCTCGACCCGTCCACCCATCATCATCTCAGTCCTTGTAGCCGTTCCTGCCTAAGCCTGTACGCTCATCCTGTGTCTTTACCCCCATTTTGTTCCGATTCGCTGGGAAAAATTTGCTTCGCACCACCAACGCCGCCTCTCATACAGTGAACCCAGCCTTGCCTCGCCATTCACCACATCCATCCCATCTTATCCCGCTCACTCCTCTCCGTCCACGCTGTTCATTTTTGCTTCCCCGTAACACGGTTTTTTATTTTTTATTTTTTTAACCAATAAGCTATCTGTGAATCTGCACATGACATTACACGCTGAATACCCATATTTAATGCTATCATCAATTATACTGGCAAATTAACGTGAAATGTCGTTTTGAAATGCATGGATATATTTTACTCTTAACATCTCGAAAATTAGTGTTGCTTTTGTTGTTTTTTTAGTTGATATTAAGCACAGACAATCACGGCCATGACCTGTATCAGTCTGCAGTGATTCTGGACGGTTTGATATACTCCAGAGGACAGGAAAGGACCTGAGTTGACGTAAGGCGACTAAAATATATCTTAATTGTTCCCGTTGAGTCTGAACATAGCTAAAAAAATTTGTAATAGCAACGAATAAAAGCTGGCCTCACTAGATGTTTATGGACCTGAAGTTGCCTGAAGGAGCATCATTAATTGTGTACTGATGAAACTCAATCTGTACTAACTTGAACTGATCTATTGGATCAGAGATGCGAAGATTCTAAATGAACCTAATTAAACTTTACTGGACCTGACTGTAATTAAATTCTCTTGAACTATCCTAACATTAATGAACCTGCGACAGGTGTGAAAAGCTTGAATGATTCACGGGGCTTGAATGACCTTAATTAAACTTCATTTTACTTGGTGGCCGACCTCCACTGGCCCGACTTGATCTGAATGGATTCAACAATGAAAAATATTCTAATGGATCAGAACTGATTTGATTAGGTCAGAGTCAAGACGAGCATAAAGGATCGCAAAGAGCAACAGACATGCCAGTTCTTTCGTGATTGTTTGTTGTAGGGAAGGTTAACAGAACTATTCACTGAGTTAAAAAACAAAAAATGACAAGTAAATGATGTCATTAGTAATCATGTCACGAATAAATATTTCTCTAGAATATCACAGAATCATGAGGTCTTCCAAACCACAATATTGGAAAGCTCCCCCCACCCACCAAACCGTCCATATGTGTCAGGTGTTTAATCGTTAAATTTCTGTCGCAGTATATTAAATAAAAATTTCACGATCACAAGCAAGAACAAGCAATTACAATAGTTTTAGATGTGGGAGTTTCCGGGCCCTTTGGTTTTGTCTGTCGTGGAAAGGTGGTATGGTGCAGTGCAGTGTGTTGTGAGTGGATAGTATGGTGCGGTGTGATGTGTTGTGAGAGGGTGGTATAGTGCGGTGTGGTGTGTTGTGAGAGGGCGATATGGTGCGGTTTGGTGTGTTGTGAGAAGGTGGTATGGTGCGATGTGGTGTTGTGTATGGTGTGACAGCTAAAGCTGCTAAAGAGTACGCACGTGAAGCACCTCGTTCCCGAAAATCGTTCGCGAGAGAGGGAGAGAGCCGCTTCTTTAGATGCTCGTGCGTCTAAAAATATGGTATAGGCTATATAAGTCTAGGATGATAGCAAGTTCAGGAGCCAGTCCCATTTTTCGAGGATTCTTCTAAACAGCAGTGGAGAGGTATTATTTAACTGATATCCGCAGTCTGTCATATACACACCTGGTCAACTCCATAACAGCCTTCCACAATCTGTCTTTCTGCTTTTAGCCTTTCATGTCTCCAGGCATCTTGGATAAGGTGATGTTGAATTTGGACTTCTTTTGTTCAACTTCCAAGCCTTTATGTCCATGTTATGAGTAAATAATTCAAAGAATTCGTTTCACATTAAAGGAGAGCCGCTACTACCCATCCATCCACCACCCAACACAACAGAAAAGGGTCAAAGGTCACCATTTATATGCAACTCCAGCGTCTCAATCGCTCTCGGCGCCAATCTTAAGTCACTCTCTTTGTCTTGCTTATCCTCCTCCATCTCCCGCTTGTGTCCCCTTGCCACGCAACTCTTTTTTAGACATTTTGATATTTTTTCCGCTTTGATTATGATTGTTGCTTTTACCAAATTATATCATTGCTCTAGGTGAGGAGATGAAGCAAGCTTGGGTTTCTAAGGAAAATTTTCACCTTACTCTTGTAGGACGCGATTGTTTACCCTTCAGTTTTAGGCAACTGACACTACGCCTGGCTCTTCCGACCACGAGAGGGTACGGTCAGTTAAAATTTTCCTTCACCTCTCCTTGCTTTTTCTTTCCTTGCTGGATTCACAGATGCTTGAATGACACGTAGTGGTCAAAGGGGCATATCACCACCCATGGATGGATAATAATATGCACTTCAGTCATCACTGTCACATTTAGAGTTTATGAATCAAGTGATGAAAAAGAGCTAGGAGAAACGAAAGGATTTTTGTAACTGACTGCAGAGTGTATCTTCAGAATCACATTAAATGATAGCAAAATTTCCCCACCGGATGTGTCATGAGCCACGTCTCAAGGCAGTTAGCTTAGCGCATATCATCACAGCTGTAGTTATGGTACGCGTACAACTGTTACCATTAACCTGTACCTTGCTTCATATCGCTTTTCTCTGTGAAATAGCTTACTTCTTTTTCTTGGGTAAGTACAAGTGGCTAACATTAATTTGTAGATGGTGAGTTTCTATAAGTCGAAATTTACAACTAGCAGAGATAATACGTTCTTCAACTAATGCTTTGACAATACTGTGTCAGGGTCGCTAATAAATGGGGCACTCATCCATTCACTCATCATGCAAGCCTTTAAGAAACTTAATTCAGCCTTACTTGACAAGCTATCCAAACAATTATAGGGTTTGTAATGTCTCTGAGATGGGGTGAAAGCCATCGGCAATCGTTTTGACTCCTCAACTTCCGTATTTACCTCGCTTTTCACGCATTGGCTTGTATTATTTTTGACTTTCCACTACCACCAACTTTAAATTCACTCACCTAACACTTTCCATTATCCTATTCCCATTCATAGTCTCTACAGTACGTACCAATTCTTCAGTATCGAAGCATTCTCTCTTCTGTCCTCTGATTTACAGGCTCTCTTTCTCCATATCCTTCACAAATCACTACGTTTCTTGTTCTGTACAGACAACCCAGCGGACACATGTTCCTTAAGAATCCCATATCTTCTGGTCTCTCTTTTCATTTTTTCTTTTCTTTTCTTTTTCACATGTATTGCAATTCCAGATTTAAGGTCCGCATGTTTATGTTGGCACTAACAAACATTCATACAATCTTCTATCAGCATCAGCCACATTTTGCACTGAAGTTTTCTTATCACCAGCCACTGTACTTCCTTCTGGCTCTACATTTCCTATACACATTTATCGTTTCTGTCACTGCACATGGATACTTATGACCGTATTGCTATAAATAAGAACGGCAAGATGTGGACACTGGACGAGCGCCATTTTCGAACGACAGTTTATGAAGCATTTGATGATGATAAAACATGTGTGGTCTTCCTCTGACTACTGCCTGTAATATGGTATGCAGGATGATTAAATCTAATAATTACTGGTGTTACGCAAGTCAAAAATTAGGGGCTCGCTCGGTGGGGTGGCGACATCATGTAGAGATCGAAACTCAAACTGTGGCCGGTAGTCTAGTGGGTCTTGGTAGTGTGATCGTTCAAGTACTTGATTATTATTTGCTTTCAGTCTTTTCTACCGATGGCATATACAGACTCCCACACACACAAACAGTCTCTATCATTTCGACATTCACATGCATCACACTCTCTACAGCACTTCTTCATCATCATCATCAGCCGTTTGAGTATCCACTGCAGGACCGGCCTATCCCGACTGAAGTCGGGACGATACAGCCAATGTATCTCTACCAAGTGGCTTAGGCTGTCTAGTAGAGATTGTATGTAGGGTGAGAAGTGCTTGTAAATGTAATTGTAGTGTTGGAGTGGCTTTGGATGTGTGTGTAGTCTGTGAACCAAGTGTAATCGGACCGGCAAGCCGACTGGATGCAAGCATACTATAGCAAGCGACACTGGTTCAACCACAGCACCCCTTGTGTCCGCCAATGCTGTACGTGGCCGGGTGAACATTCCCAAAGTTTATTACCCTGGCGGGGCGCGAACCCTGGTTCACCCGTGTACGAAACGCACACTCTACCACTGTACCACAGAGGCTCCACAGCACTTCTTACCCATTCCTATTTCGCCATCATGGGAATGAATTAATTCTGACAATCACTCCAAGGAGAAGGCTCAGGACAGCTACAGTTACAGTTACACCTTTGCTCTCGCAAACCTTTTCACCAGTTCCATTCGTGCGTTCCCTCTTCTCTCACTGTCAATGTTTTTTTTTTTTTTTTTTTAATACTCAGGCAGTTTGCATACATATATTCACAAACCCTGAACTATTACGCAGATATTCCGTTCACTGTTAGCAAAAACACAGCATCAGCTGCACACGTCATTCCAGAATACTACGTCTTAGTCATTTCCGTTCATTGATGGCAAAAAAAAACAAAAAAAAAAACAGCATCAACTGTACATAATATTCCAGTGCATTATTTCAGGTCGATGGTAGCCAGCTTATAAGTCGATCAGTGCTATAGTAAAATAAATCACCCTGATTTATGTGTCTTGAGTGTAGGGTCTCAGTCTAACCCCTAGCCGATATATTAAAGCTGATGCTGGTAGTATGCATATTATATGCCTGCACACTGTCGGTTCAACCTCACAGCGACACTTCGACTTTCCAGTGCATCATACTTCCCACAGACACCCCATTCCCCATTCGAATTTCGCTATCATGGGAAATGGTAAATTATGCTGATTACTCTCCCACCGAGGAGAAGGTCCAATTATGTTGGGAATTTCATAGGGATTACTACAGACAGAAAATTAAATTTCTAATATCCTGTATTTGCCAATAAAGAAAAAACGGTAATTCAAAAATTTCATCTTGATGTCTGCTATAATGCTCAGTAGCTAAGTGGTGGATGAAGATAACTTTTATCGTGTATTAAATAACATGAACAGCTGAATATTACAGTATCACACTATTCCATTCATGTGGGGTTCAAAGAACACAAATGACTCAATCTCCCAAGTTCCTCATCGTGTCTGACCAACACAACCACCGTCCCCCAAACACTATGTTAACCAAATCAAGGGGAAAATGTATGGGGGGAATACGAATGTGTGATAAACGTTCCAGTGCTGAATAGTCATGGGGGTGAAGTAGAGGATGCAGTGGCGATGTGTAGGCATGGTAATCAGGCATGGTAATCAACTAATGTTCCGGTACACGTTCTGTATAAACTATTTTCATTTGTACTACACCACTTGAATATGAATGTCAATCGTTATAACATTCATTATCATCCTAACCCCATGTCCCACCTTTCATGCACTGGGTGGGAGAGATCCAGTAACAGGAGTCAGGAAGCATAAAAATCGGAAAATAATGAACAAAACTGCCAATGAAATGGACCAAGTAATCATTCATTCATATCAACGTTTAGATATTTCGGCTCTTAAAATCCAAACAATCTTCACAAGCAGTAAAGTACCTCATATTCGATGTACTATGAAGACCTTTCCATCAATGTAAAACAAAATGGAATCCATGTTTTGCATCTTTCTACAAACTTCGTCCTTCTATTTGCAAAGTCTAACATTTCCTTTACTTCCTCACGTTCAGTGTCTCGCATATTCACTCATTCACTTTTTATGTCCATCCATCTTTTTGGTATTACCACGCCTCCTGTTACTTTCAGACTCATATCCCTCTTATCCAAACCCTGTTCTCATCCACTCTGTCCATGATGACTCTCTCCTATCCAGTGTTGAACAGACTTCCTTACTCCACAAGGTCAACGAATCTTATCACATTTCTTATTTTATCCAACATAGGCTACACCATCCACATACATTCCTAAAAGACACCATTTCTACTTATCCTAGTATTTCATTCTGGAGCCTTTAACCCAATAGTTAACGTGGTCACTAACATATTTATCTCCATATCTTCTTCTACATTTCCCTTTAGAAATCGTTCGACACAAAAATTAAGAAAACTTTAAACCAGTCTAGAAAGACTCCACAGACTATCAGCACCACAGCTTTCTCTGTACTGTATACATCAGTCTGAAATATTCAGTTTCTCCCTATTCACCACTAACCTCACTTGTCTCAGATATTCTTGCTTTGACCTCTCAACCTCGTCACACACACACACACACACACACACACACACACACACACACACACACACACATATATACTGTAAATATATATATATATATATATATATATATATATATATATATATATATATATATATATATATATATATATATACAGGATATAAACTATTCTCAAATGCTGGTCTCTTGACGCATGATCATCAAATTGCCATTTACTGAAATCAGTAACGGACTTCCACAACCACAGTCTCGCTCCATTTTCAGAGCTCAGAGGTGTGAAAGTAGAGTGAGACTTAAGGCAGAAGTGGGAAACACTGCACTGCGGGAGAGTTAAAGATGTAGTATGAAGCAACTTGCAAAATTCATTTGCACAAAAACTGTAGCAAGTCAGCGCTCTTCCACATTCATTAGAGGCTCCCACACGAGAATCAACGCAAGCCAATGACGGGGGACAGAGGTTCGACGAAAACTAAAGCGAAGAATATGCAACAAGAAAGCCTGCTAGGAGAAGAGGGTGTCACACACAAAAGAGAACGCCGAGGGGCAAATAAAAAAAATACTTGCCTCAAGGATTTCTATGAAAGGAAATCCTTAATTCTGAGCAACTAAAGTGTGCGTGTGACAACGATGTTCCAGGTGACTGGGTAGACTAACAATGATGTTATACATAAAGTCTTCAGGGTATGTCTTGTTATTTGCTGTCAGAAGATTGCATAGTTTTGTCTAGTAGTGTTCATTGTTTTCATTAACTAGTTTTCCATTTGTGCCCTTTACTGTATATAACTTTCCCCTTATTACAGTTTTTTGCCGTTTCCATACGTCCAATTTCTCTCATTTGTCATCTCAGCTCGGAACGAAAAACACGTCTTTGGCAAAGTAATGTGATCATACAGTATCATTTAATTCCATTTTAAAAGAACGCCTGCACTGCTATTTTATTTCCATGATTCTTTCCTTGTATCTTCGAAGCAGAGACTTTTTCTGCATATGTCTACTGCTTGCCTTTCTGTTCCTTCCATGCCATCGGAATATTCTGTTGGCAGCAATTTCATCAGGCTCTCGTCAGTAGGTTATCCGTTTACTTTTGCTTGTCCGCACAATTTTATACAATTGTTCTTTGATAGTATGAGCCATAGTTTTCCGGGCTTAGTATCTTAATCTTCCAACAAATCTCTCTCTCTCTCTCTCTCTCTCTCTCTCTCTCTCTCTCTCTCTCTCTCTCTCTCGTTCCCTTCTTTTCGCCTACAAAACAGCCCCCGGCGGAATTATCTTGTGGTCGGTGCCAAAGCAATAATTAAGTACTGCCACCTGCCCCACCTCAGTCACCATCACTCACGGCGGTGTCTCCGGCGGGTGTCAGGCAGCAGGTGATAATGTTCCCGTCTCCTGATTTATGGAGGGTTTCTGCAAAAATCGCGTTAACTCTTGGGCATGTGCGAATGGTTGAAACTCTGTGAACTTAGCCGAGGAAAAAGATGAACATTAGGATCAAGAACTGGTGTTTATCTTTATCCAGCCTTCGTTCCAGGAGTTATCAGCCACGAGTATATTTAGCCCATACGTTGAACAAAACCGTACGTGGGGCAAAGAGAAGTCCAAGCTTAGTAATGAAAATTAGACGTAAATGCAACTAAGTGAATACTCTTTATCATTATTACAGAAAGGCTTATGTGGACAATCTTACAGTATATTTTATAGCTGCAGTATAGTACTGTGTATTTATAGAACATTTACCGTTTTTCTCTTCGAGTCTTTTACACTAATTCTTATTAGATGGTGTATTTTTGTCAGTATTAATTACATCCTCCAACTCTGTTGGAGGAGGTTTTGTGTTCATCTTTGTATGTCTGTCCGTTTGTCCAGACGATATCTTGAAAAGCTCTCAATGATTCTGAATGAAATTTTGTGGAAGGATGGGATCATGGGCCAAGAAGGAGTTAATTAAATTTTGGGGCGGATCCGGATCCTGCAATGGCATTGGCGGAGGTATGCGCTCTCTGAATGCTTTCTAGTTTATTATGTTTTATATTTTATTCTGTGGCTATATTTATTTATGGGGTAGAAAGAAATGATTGGACATGCCAAGAACAGAGATAAACGAGAGAAAAAGGTTAAGAACTTCTGTTTTCGTCTGTGCTAGTATACACCTGATTTGTGTTGACCTCTCGGCATTGAAGAATTTAAGATTCATTCTCGGTATTAATTTCGTTTTCGACATTTCTGTGGTGTAAGAAAATACTTTAAAAATTTGCCAAACATCAACCAGCTCAGCGTTTATGATTCAGTGCTAGGATATTAGTTAAGATTATTTTATTCAATTGTATCGATTTTGCTAAGTGTGGTGGTACAGCCAGATATTTTTTTCTGACTTTGTCCAAAGCTTTTTAAAAGCTATCAGAAACACGATCACAGTCTTAATTGAACTAGTGTGTGTCTCGGATGGCTCAGTTCACTGACTGCAACTGTTATCCTTCACTTTTTATGCATACAGTACCCGAGGAATTGACGTGTCTCTCCAGCTATGGCTTCAGGACTGGATTAATTTTGCTAAATACCGTATGTTTATCATTCCTTTGATGTATGCGAGGGATAAAGAATGACGGCTGCTATGTTGCTTCGACAGACTTTTCTCTCAGCAATGTCTGGTGTCTCTCAAAATTTGTCAGTGACATTTGATGTTGTTGTTTAGTTTTATTAATGATGTCTGGTGCTATAAACGGATTATCGGTGATGTCTGGCGCCACTGACGTGTTAACGGTGATATCTGATGCCAGTACCGTACAATCGGTGATATCTGATGCTACTGACGTATTGCATCGTATCGATAAAATCCCTATTCCTCTATTCAACATTAAATTTCACAACCTTTAAAGTAAATACATAGCCACCACGGCCATCCAGAACATTTAGCTAAACACCGTCCTTTATGAAACACCACCAGATCCATTCCTCAGTAACTGCTATGCCAAGAGACATGAGTACTGTACACCTAGCCAAACTGCGTTGCGATCATCACCCTTCCGTATTCCGGTATCAGCACAAAATACAATTCACAATCAGTCCTTCAACATAATTTTACAAAAAGATCTACGAAAGCGACCGACTGATGTGGCTGATTTCTTGCGATTCACTGTGTTCACGCCAAGATGAGCTTCGGGTTTCAACAACAAGAAGTCACGCATTATCTTCGATGTCTGTTGCTTGTGACTCATTATTGTTATCGGTACTGGTAACCCATTGGAGATGTCTGGTGCTATACTCTGTTCACGATTCTTTGGCCTAAAATTGTCATCCCTCCATCATGAATGTTGAGGTATACCACTATACTCATTTTTTTTTTCCCCCGAGGCGAAGATGCACTTGACAGGTTGGTGATAATTGGCTGAATGCAACATTACTTCATAATCTCTTTACTCGTTACCATTATTAATTGACAACATATAGCTGAGGGGGAAATTTGGGTTATTAAATGTTATTCGGACATGTTGCATTCAGCTAATCATGACCATCCTGTCTAGTGCATCTTTGCTTCAATTAAAAAAAAAAAAAAATGAGTATAGATTAATATTACAATATGATGCCTGTCAGGAAGACCTGCTACAAAATACACGCGGAGACACAGTATCGTCTTTTTCTGCCTCTGAGCCACGTGAACTAAGCTGCAAAAGGATGCAACTTTGGGCCAAGGTAAGCTGAATGAATTACAGTAATGTATTATTTGTCATGTTTGGTGCTAGTAACGTATTATCAGTGATGGCTGGTGCCAATAACGTATTGCTGGTGATAACTGGTGCCAGTAACGTATTATAGGTTATTTCGGGTGCCATTCGTATTAGTGATGCTTAATGGTAGTAACACAACATAGTACTGATGATATCAAGGTATTACAGGTGATGATTGGTGCTGGTAACGTATTATAAGTGATGTCTGATGCAAGTAACGTATTACTGGTGATGCCTGGTGGTAGTAGAGCATTACAGGTGATGGCTGGTACTATTACCGTACTATTGGTGATTTCTGGTGCTAGTAACGTATTATAGGTGAAGTCTGGTTCTAGTAACGTATTATCAGTGATGACTGGCACTAGTACTGTATTACAGGGGATGTCTGCAGGGTACCAGTGACGACAGGCCAACCAAGAAAAAAAAATACATAGTTGCCCAGGATGTTTGAACGAATTTAGCGTATTTAGGGGGTGCTGAATCCAAAAATGGCATGTGTTTCTCCTAATAGGCTCTAGTTTTCATGATAATGGATACCACATAAATTATGATTTTACGTAAATAAGTTGGAGTAGCCTGATCTGGAATCAACAAGGCTGCCTATGCCACACAACGAATACATTCGCCTACCAGTGTTTACCTCTCTGCGTGACTTCCCATTTTTCGCTGTCGTCGCCGAGGCTTTTCCAAAAACAAAAAAGGTTAGATTGTAGGGGTTGTAAGAGGAGAGAATTTTTAGGCTGGTCTTGCCGTGGATGGCAGGAGAAAAATAAAGATGAGTCTGGGGTTTGATTGCAGTTTTATGCCCAAGAGGAAGTTTTCTTGACTTGCCAAGGTGAGGGCGGTTTATGCTAGCTAACGCCGTGCCCTCTACTCCTGCCTTTTCCACCGTGCCTATTCTCTCACCTATTGCGTCCTAACCCCTTCTGCCCTGGCTCTCTAATTTCCCCTATATATGACTAATTGGGTCATGTGTGTGGGCGCGTGTGTGAGTAACTTTCCATCAGGCGTGTGTGATGTGGCTTTGCACGACGTCAGATGGGCTGTGTGCGAAAGTCTCTAGCTAGAATCTGCACTGCTGTTTCTTCCAGCTCCCTCGAGCTTAGGCACGACTTTCCTCAAACTTCTGTATTACATATTAACAGCATCTATGTCACTAGCTATTATGTAGTGTGTTATGATATTTTAGTGTCCTGACACATTGTCAAATTTTGAAGAAATGCAGGACTTTGAGTGAAGCACAGGTGGCAGCAGTGGTAGTGATTATGAAGGAAGCTTTTTAACTCCTTAGCAGTTCTCACAAGAAGAACTCAATGATCTGATACGAGACTTCAGTCTGTCAATGCAAGCATCTGAACTTTTAGCATCCAGGCTAAAAGACAAGAACTGTCTAAAGCCGGAAGCTTAAATAACAGCTTATCGGACAAGAGAGGAGGAACTTCTTCCTTACTTCAGCCAAGATGAAGAACTTGTATACTGCAGTGACATCCCCAGACTTCTTCGCCAAATGAGAATACTGTAATATCGAGCAAAAGATTGGCAGCTTTTTACAGACAGCTCCACCAGAAGCTTGAAATGTGTTTTATTGCACAATGGTAACCGCAGTGCATCTCCTCCGATTGCTCACTCAACAAAACTTAAAGAAGAATATGAAAATATCAAAATGGTCTTGCAGAGGCTCTGCTGTCATGAGCATCAATGGTCTGTCATAAAGATGGTGAACTTCTTGCTAGGGCAGCAAAGTGGATACACGAAGTACCTTTGTTTCACCTACTTGTGGGATGGTAGTGCAAAGCAAGATCACTGGGAAAAAATGACATGGCCTTCAAGAGAAAACATGACTGTAGGTGTAGCGAACATCATTAACGAGTCATTTGTTGACAGACAAAAAAATCATTCTCCCACTTTCCATATCAAGCTTGGACTATTGAAGCAATTTATTAAGGCCTTGGAGAAAGGTGGCGATTGCTTCAAATACATTTGTTGATCGTTCCTTGGAACGAGTATTGAAAAACTAAAGGCAGGAATCTTTGATGGTCCTCAGATTCGTAAACTCATCAAAGATTCGAATTTCACATAATTTATGAATGATGTTGAAATTTCTGTCTGGTGCGGTAATGTCTCAGTTGTCAGAAAGTAATGAAGAACTGGTGCAGGAGATGCTTGACACCTTAAAAAATTTGGGTGCTAATATAAGCATAAAAGTACACTTTCTCCGTAGCCACTTGGACAGACTTCAACAGAATCGTGGTGATTTTAGTGAGGAACAAGGGGTTAGGTTCCATCAGGATATAAAGGTGATGGAAGAAAAGTATCAAGACAGATGGGACAGACACATGATGGCAGACTACTGCTGGAGTCTACAACGTGAGTCCTGATGACCAGCACAAAAGATAATCGTACAAACAGCGTTTTTCTGTGCATTAATTGAGATTACCTAAACCAGCATCCTTTGTTCTTATGTTATTGTACTCAGTACAGCTCCATTAGGTATTTCATGTATTTACTTCTGTATGATTTGAGACAGCTTCAGTGTGATTTGTGGGTAGACTAAGCCTGGCCATTAAATTTTTTGCATTTTTATTTTTTTTTTTCAATAAGGTCCTGAAACTATAATAAATGTGAATATAAAATATATTCCTGAATTCAATCTGAAATCAGTTAGATGGTCAAATACCTAAAATCAATTAAGCAACAAATCTATATACTTGAAAATTACAGGGGCCCTAAAGGCTGAGCGAGCCGAATTCTCAGATATGGTCCTGTCACGAGTCGGCTCGTGACATCATTTGGTGGGAAACCGCGAACTCTAGTGGAATCCCAGTGTTATCGTTCAGTTTAGCCGCAGCGTATTCACCCGATCGGGAGTGTTTTTTTCAGGCAATTTTTCAATGTGTCAGAAATGATCGTCTTTGTGCGAGACACTAGCACTTCCGCTGAGCGATTTATTGTGGGCGTGTTTCGCTCATTCTAGCCGTCAGTAATACGGTTGGACGCTTGCCTCTTTCCCACGATTTGGAGTTAGTCAAGATTTGTGCGCCGTGGAAGCAGGTTGTGTGTGGCAGTGTCCTTCCTCAGCAACGACACCCAGTTCCCGTCGCTGCCGCCGTTGAACTCCATAGGCTCAGCATGTGCAGTGTCCTTCCTCAGTAACGACACCCAGTCATCCACTTTGTCCACTTTTCTGACCAGTATTTCTTTTCGTTTTCCTAGGCTTAAGAGTTAGCTTTTGAGTGAGCGAGTGAGTGCGATCTTATTTTCAGTTCATTTTGAAATGTAACGTAAATTTATTTTTTTGTAATCAATAAATTTAACAGTTCTTTTTCTCGAGCTTAATGTAATGTAAACTCGTGTTTTATTTTCCATATTAAGCTTATTCTAGTTGCAGCTTCAAGCTTGCATAAACGCTTTGCTATTCATAACTGGTATTTAGGCCAGTCCTTTCGTATTAAGCTTAAAATCCGGTGTGCCATCTAGGAGTTAATGCATCAGCAAGAATCTGTTATCATTAATAGCATTAGTTATTGATTGTCAGGGGTGAAGTCACTTTCTCCAGAGGCTAACAGTACTAACGAACAGCAGTTATGAGGAATTAGTCTCTGCTGTGTACTGTTGAGAAAGTTTATAAATTCTCGTTCTGAGAGAATCGGCGAAGCAAGCCAGCATAAAGTAACTCATTGCTTGATTTTTAGCAAGACCATTCATTGTCCCTGCTCTCAGTATTGAAAAATATCCTTTAATATTGCATTTATCTTAAAAACCCCTTGACAGGTCCATCCGTCCATCATCTAAAAAATCAGAGCCAATCTGGCAAAACTGATGCCATACTCGGAATCAGCACCCCAAAATTACCCTAAAATCGCTCCAATACCATTGGCAACGAAATTAGCGTTTGCCTGTTTAATCGGTGATATCTGAGGTCTCTGACGTACAATATTGTTGGTAATGTCTAGTGCGATTGATGTATTATTGGTAATGTTTGGGTGATCAGCTGCAATTGAATTATTACAAGAGAGAGAGAGAGAGAGAGAGAGAGAGAGAATCAAGGAGAGGCATACGGGAAGCAGAGAAGGAAGGAGAATGAAACAGTCAAGAGAGGCAGAGGCTGCTGGCTTTCATGGACAATTTGTGTCCAGTAATGGTGCGTAAATGGGAAGTTGAACACGTGGTCGTTCCAGTTAACACCTGCCATTTGTTACACTTTACAGGGACATCGTGCTGTTTAGAAACCGAGGTGAGGCAAAGCTGTTGAGCCTATAATGCCGTTCTCTGCACTCAAAACATTCTGTGAATGGAAAGTAGTTGAGACATATAATAAGAAATAAGATTCATTGATGTTTAAAGAAGTTTTTTTTTTCTCTCTCTCTCGACAAAGTTAAATGGAGGAGGGGATGGAGATCTTGTGATTTAAAGCTAATAGACAGCAACCGTGACACGTTTTTATTTTTTTTTTAACAAAACTTATTTTAAATCTCACAATTATAATGGATCCTTGGTCAATATGATGCAGAAGAGACTGTTGTATTAGGCTTGTGGAGAGAAGTCTGGTATGAGAAGTGGGAAATGATGCGCCTCGCACATGTGCAGCACGTGATCCAGGTCTTGGTCCTGTCCGCATTTTTTTTTCTTCGGGTACTCTTTAGTCATCCAGTCATGCGGGTTACGTTTGATCTAGTGCCTCGAGAAAAGAATCGGTAAAGTCGCACCTTCGCCATTCTTCCAAACAAAATAAGGTATAATGGTGGATTAACGTTAGGTTTGGCCTAAGTTAGTTAGGTACAGGTTGGTTTAATGTCAAAATACGGCTTTTCTGATGATTTTATGGTTTGATTAGCCGAATTCTTTCATTTACTCCCGAGCAAAAGTGTGACGTTATCGAATCATTTTTCGCTGAACTCGCTTCGACGTTGGCAATATAACTGGATGACTAAATGTACCTGAAGAAAAAAACACGTGTCCAGTCCCCACCTGGGTTTTACACTTATAGGGCCTCACCACTGACCTGGTGAGGCCTCCAGCTTGTTTCTACACTTACACCATATCACCACTGCTCGTGTGCCACTCAGCACTTATACCACATCACCATTGGTCTGGTGTTGTCACAGGTTGAAATAAGTTGCGTTCTGCATTTATACCCCTTGCTTGACGATGCCCCCAACTCTGTTCTACATTTACACTTCACCGTTGGTTTGGTGATGCCCCCAACTTGCTGCCATCCCTCTCTGTGTTACCGGTATACCTAGTTAGGAATTATATATAAGCTAACTCAGACGATTTTGTTCAGTTAAGAGATGTACTAGTAGTCAAGGGGGATGGTATATGTATATATATTTTTTTCTAAATCATGAATGACCACTATCAATATAAATGGAAGAAAACTGAAGTAGACATTTCCATTAATAACTACATAAATACAACTAACATAAAATGATTCGCTGTTAAATTATGACAGGGTAAAGTGTATGTGGCGCCCTGGTACAAACTTGTTCGGTATAAATATTTTCCAGAGATAATTTGCATAAGCCACTATTAGTAGTTCCTGCGTGTAGAGCATGTTTTACCAAGGGAAGTTTGGCGGTTTAACTTCCACCAAAATAATATAAAGAGATACTGTACTGTATATCTTCACAATTTTTTACTCTACTTAATGTCGTCTAAAGTTGCGGATAAAGTGGTGTGTGTGTGTACATTCCTGTGAGGAAGGAATTGCGGCTGAGGCTAGACAAAGGAGACAGCAGTCGCTTTCAGCAGAATAAATACAAGGCAATTGTGGGATGCAGATGATTTATGCTGCAAGAAAGCAGGAAAACGTACAATGAAATTATTTGTGGAGCAGATTTTGTCAGTGATCAAGACGCAGTTATAAAGCACAGCACTACTATATCAATACGTTTCTCTTAGCGCCACATGTTTAATGATCTTTGTGCAGAATAAACCATGTGTTTCTCTGCTATATGTTACGTCGATGATCATACATGATGTAATTGGCTTCGATTTTTTAAAAGTTCGTAGCACACTGCTTGTTCTACTAAGTACTATGACATTATATATTATTATCTCTACCGCCAGTCGATTTTAGTTAGCACTATTTCAAAATAAACTATATATATATATATATATATATATATATATATATATATATATATATATATATATACACACACACACACACTTAATGCAATCATTCCAGGCCATTTCAATTCACAGTGAAAAAAAATGGACGAACAGGACAGCTTTGTCTCAAGGCAAGGAAAACAAACTTTCAGGGGAGTCAGAAACTGGACAGCAAAGGTATCAATTATAGGATTTTCACTTCAGAACTATACCAGGTCGCTTGCATACCATACGAGGCAATTATATCAGCAGGGGTATAAGCATTTACTGCCTGACGGCAGTGGCACAGAGGTTCATAGTCTCGTTGGCTTTGAAGAATTCGGAACACCTCATCCTCAGCGAGAAATCTTACTCGATACATGTTGGTGTCATCATGTTTGTTAGTGATCCAAACAATGATGAGAATAAAAAGATGTATATGATGCAGTAAAAACTACTGAGGTGTAATAAACATAATAAGTGGCTAGGAAAAAAGTGTTACGAAGCCAGCTATGCACAACGATAATATTACTCAGAGACAACCAACGTTCTCATCAGTGTTGAGATTCAAAGTAACATGAAGTGGGGATGCTTGCACCCGATTCCGTTGTATCTAATTGATTTTGTTGCTCGCTTGTGTTTTATGGAGGTTACACAAAAACGTAGGGTGGGGGGGGGAAGTGGCTAAGAAAGAAGTGCTACGAAGCCAACTGTGCACAACGATAATACTACTCAGAGGGCAACCAACGTTTCCTACAGTGTTGAGAGTCAGATTAACATGAAGTGGGGATGCTTGCACCCGATTCCGTCGTATCCAATTTATTCTGTTGCTGGAGTGTGCATCTTGGAGGTTACACAAAAAATTTGCCAGGCAGACATTTCTTGCATTGCAGGCATCCTGCGGGGACGGTTGCACACAAATATTGTGTTCAAAAAAATTCTGATGTGTTATTCGCTGCTATTGGGTCCAGCCAGAGCACGCATGTTCCAGTCAGCCATATTTCCAAGGCCGTTCAACACTCTGTTCTAATGCTTCATCCGTTATTATACACAGTCAGGAGCGTAGAGGCCCGTGGCTAGGCCATTCAGTCCAGAAATTAATGGCGAGAGTGGCCAGTACCTAGACCCTGAGTGTTACTATTTGTACAATAAACTCCAATTACACCTCGGACTAAAACTCTAATGGGCCACATAGTATTCAAGGGCCCTTGCCCACTAAACCACCAGACATCTTTGTTTTCTCCAACAAGGAGAGTATGTCTTCACCCCTGTTTGTTTGTTACCTCGCCCGGGACGGAGTCCGGCGAGGTATTGTTTTTGGTAGAGGTTCTTTGTTTCTTTGTTTGTTAGCAACATTACTGAAAATCAGCTGAATGAAATTATATGAAACTATCAGGATATGTGGGCACTGGACCCAAAAGGATGTGACTAAATTTTGGAGATAATCGAGTGACCTTGAAAGGTCAAAATCAAGGTCACGGATTTTCAGAGGGTTATAACTCGAAACCGGTTGAAGATAGAGATATTTACTATCATCAGCATACAGGAACTCCCATATGGGCTTTCATTTGGCCCCAAGACCTTTGACCTTAAGTGAACTTAAAAGATCAAACTCAAGGTCACGGATATTCAGGGGGCTATAACTCAAAACTTGTTGCAGATACATATTTACTATTACTGTACCAACACACAGGATGTCCCTTGTGGGCTTTTAATTGGTACCATGACCTTTGACCTTTAAGTGGCCTTGAAAGGTCAAACTCATGATCACGGATAATCATGGGGCTATAACTCGAAACTGGTTGAAGATAGGCAGATATTTATCACTATCATCATATAGGAAGTCTCATATGGGTTTTTAATTGGTACAGTGACCTTTGACCTTAAGTGACCTTGAAAGGTCAAACTCAAGGTCACAGATATTCAGGGAGCTATAACTCAAAACTATTTGTAGATAAATATATTTACTGTTATCAAGATATAGGAAGTCTCATATGTGCTTTCATTTGGCAATGTGACCTTTGACTTTGAGTGACCTTGAAAGGCGAAACGCATGATCACGGATTTTCAGAGGGATATAACGAAAACGGTTGAGTAACTGCCGTCGGGCAAGGGGTGTTGTGCCTAGCACCATTTGTTTGTTTGCTTGTGTGTCTGTTAGGAGGATTTCTCAAAAACCAAAAGAAAGATTTGGACCAAATTTGGTGAGCAGAGAGCCCATGTCCAAGAGAACAGTCGATTAATCTTTGGAACCGATGTTTGTTTGTCTGTCTGTTAGCAGGATTACTCAAAAACTAAAAGAGATATTTGGACCAAATTTGGTAGGTAGAGTCCATGTTCAAGGGGATAATCGATTATTTCTTGAAACCGGTCTGGATCGTATTACAGATTCTGGATCCGGTAAACACTTTTTGCCAAACCCTAATCATTGATGAGAAAACCTAACCCATTATGAAGAGTGGTTTGGAAATTACATTGCCCTTGCAGTTGAGATGCATTCCACTGAGGGCCCCTCTAGCTGGCTATATGATTTTCAGTCAAAATAATGTAAGAATTTTAATGGCCCACTTTCTGAACAAGACTAAATGTCTTCACCTCTCTTCCTCTTGCCACTTGACCCATCCATCAAACTGCAAAAAAATTTCTTGCGAGGGGAAGTCCGTCTCGGCCCACACAACTGTTGCGAAGAAAACCATTTAAGGGGAAATTGGATACTGTTTAGTTTGCGTTGAGAAGGGTAATTCGCTTTGTCCATCCGTTTCCAGACTCGAAGGTTTTAAAAAGTACAGGTACCAGGTACTGCTCATTTTGTAGGAAGAGTTTCCTTTTCAGTTGTGTGTGTGTAAGAGGTTATGTGATTCAAACTCATTGCATTTTCATGTATTAACCCTAAACGATCCATGAGTTCTTTTCCACATCCTTTTAATCGTCTTTCGCTTCTAAGTTATGGCCATTATTATATGTCATCAAGCCATGTACTCTAAGGAATAGACGGGATTTTTTTTTTTTTTTTTTTCATGAATAGGCGGTGCGTAAGTGGTTCTGCCTATGGGGTGTTAGTTTGTACTGGTTTCCTTTTCTCAGGTACTCTCAGTTGGCCATACATTAAAGGTATCGGCATTTCCATACGAGTAATTGATTTCCCCGTACTTATCACTATTTTTTCTTACTGAACATTCATAGTTTTTATGAACTCTATGCCAGGAATTGCTCCTGATACTTCTAATGATCACCAGCACACACACATACACACACACACACACGTTCACAGATATTTTCCACCATAGTCTCGTACACACATAGAATAGACGGACATATATACAGACGTACTCAGAAACAAACCCACACAGAAAGCCAGGCACATTCAGACAACGGAAGCTGCGATACTTACAGACACTTATAGATACAGACATTCCAAGACTCATACACACATAGAAACAGACGAACATATGAACAGACGCACACAGAAACAGGTGCACACAGAAAGCCGAGCACTTAAAGACACATGGAAGCAGAGATACATATATAGACAGGCTAAAATAGATACAGCCATTCCACATACATACCCAAAGACATAGGCACACAAAAACGTATTTGGAACTTAAACGGGACAAGAACACGCTCATGTGCGAAATTATAATTTTCTTGACGCCAGTGCACAAGGATTAGGAATATAAACAGTGATAAAGAGAAGTTAAGACCGAAAGAAAGGTGCAATGTAAACGGAGAATGAAAGTGTCTTATTAGAGGTAAGAACGACCAATAAAAAATGTCGAGCAATAGATTACCAAACACACCGTTATTGTGTAACTGGGAGAATTGTTGGCACAGTCTACTGTTCGTTAGATGGCAGTTGGATTGAGAAAAAGAGAGTTTCTTGGAAAAGGGATGAAGACAGATATGATTTATAACAAAAGGTGGGGTGAGAGAAAGAATTCACAAAACTTGTGACCATTATAATATTTGTATAAACACTGCATGACACGGTATAAGTTAACAACAATTAGATCATAGTTAAGGTGACAGAGGCCTTTGTCCTGCCAGTGATCAGCACACGTTAACGATGATGGTGATGATGATGATGATGATGATGGTGATGATGATGATGATGATGATGATGGCGAGGCATAGTTTTTTATATATTCGGCACTCTCGGGGTATAGCGATAGACTAAATCAACGACGGTATTAAATCATTTTACAACGTTGCTGTCATTACTGTGTTGCCAAAGCCGACAAGGTTAGCCTGTCGTTTACTTTAATACTTGTTTGGATACCATATTGCAAATACGCCTTGAAACATGTCAGTCAGTCATGCTCCGAGATGAACGTTTTAAGATAAAGTATTGTTTTACGGGACACGAGGCATCTAAGTTCATGGTACGCAACCAGGATCTCCTGAACGATTTCCACATAATCTTCACTGCAATGGCTGCCCAGAAAACTAGGCAAATTTTCTTAAGAGACCTCCAAACCCTAAGTTCGTCTATCTCGGAGGTTGCATCAAACTGACTATCTTTCATCACGCTACGAATTTGTGGGCCAACGAAAATTCCCTCTTTCAGTTTGGCGTCGCCTATCTTAGAGAAGACTTTCTTTAGGCGTCCGAAGCCTGCACGTCTTATTCAAGGCTTTGACGAAGCTTTTCATCAAGCTTAACTTGATGTGACGAGGCGGAAGTATATCTTCTGCTTGACCGTGTGGTTCTGTACGTTGCGCACACCGGCTTCGTGGGAGCTTCAGAGAGGCCACTTACGCTGGTTGTAGTGCTGCTGCATGTCACGGCTGTCCCATAAACACAGGATGCAACAGTATCTCGTGACACTTGCTTGTAGTCTAAGCAGCATGGTTACCACTTTCATATAGCTGCAGAATTTCCATCGGAATTCGTCGTACTCAGTCCAAACGAGGAGTTTTTGCATCGATTCGTACGTTTCCTTCCTTTCAGGAGCTAAAACAAGTGGTATACTGGGTAACATGATTCCATTGTGGAGGAGAATAACTTGCAGACCTAATTTGTTGGAGTCAATAAAAAGTCGCCATTCGTCAGAATCATGATTCCATCCCAAGGCATTGAAAAGACCTGCGATACTGCTACAGTAGCATACTCCTCTGTCTGACTTGAAAAGAAAAAACATTCCAAATTTTGTTGCCGTTCCCTGAAACTCGTCGCCTTTGTGTCCAACAAGTGCCATTCTTGCGGTCTCGAAGCGAGTAGTTCTGACTGTTTTAATGAATTTATGTCACGTACAAGACCGTTAAGGGCGTGTTTGGTGACTAAATGGGACGCTTTGTCAGACGGTTGACATTCAGATTCAGAATCATGGGCAGCTGCTCTAGATGCCTCTCCATCTTCATCCTCATCTGAAGTCTGAAATTCAAGTTTATTGGTTGGTGGCCTTGGAATGGAAAGGTCCTCCGTGTGACCGACCGGTCGTATTACTGGCATTAAATTTGGATAAACAATGCTGTACTTGTTTTTTGAAGAAAATCCCACAACTTTTCTCAAGCAAAAGTAGCAATCTGTTGTGTGGTCACTAAGTTCTCTCTACACCATGGGAACTGCGAAAGGCATCCCTGTTTTCCTTCCTGCCAGCCATTCGCGAAGAGAGTTGGAACAAGTCACGCAGCAGATATGGGACGGCCATCGTTTGTCTCGGTCTCCAATCTTAACGCCAAAATAATTTAGATAAGCTGTCTTTACAAAGAACATGATCTTCCGTTTCTGCTTCTTTGGAGTGAAACTTCCACATATATAACAGAAAGCAATAGGATCATTCACACATCCGCGAGACATTGTCAACCCATATATCTGAAACAAGAGCATAATGAATTTGCATAGACATACTTTAAACAGCGTATGAAGACAACTGGCAATGTAAATGGTGGATATTATACACTGTATATGTATAATATCCTATAAAGAGCACGAATGATGCGATGAAAAGAAGGACCACTGTACTGTAGGGATGCTAGTCAGGATAGTGTGTTAAGAAAAACTCTAGGTTTTAGAACAAAATGAACATCATATTTGAAATCAACGCCACGTCATTGCCATGGGATACCCATTTTAGTCTCCTAACTGAAATTCCTGACTATTAGTGTTACTGGTAATTATGGAAATGCGTAAGTGTATATAATCATATATCACTTCCCTCAAATTCGAGCTTTGCGTAACGAACATTCATACACTGCGGCTGATGATAAAGTTTTCTGTGTTTCACCATTGTACTCTCCCTGTAGCCAGAATATCAGCAAATGCAGCACAGCAAGGAAAGGCAAGGGAAGAGGGTGCATACCAGAGGAACATGGAAACAATCAAGGATTACTGAAGGGAAGAATGCATAGACAGGCAGGTGGAAACAGCCAGGTGGAATAACTAAAGATCCATGTGATCAAGCAACAAGGCAGTAGTGAGGATGGGAAGACGAAATAGGGATGCATGAGCAGGAAAATAAATTTTTCAAGGGAAAGGAAATTTGATCATTATGTATTTCAAAGACCTATGGAAATGTTCTTAGTCTTGATAATCATCATCCTAACTTCAATCAACATCTGTAAAATTATCGCCTTGGAGTCTTTACATAAGATGTCAAAATTCCCATCATTATCAGATAATGACCACATAGTTGTCTGTGTTTCTCTCTGCGTGACTTAAAGTTGCATATTAACTCGGCAGCATAGCACACATCCCTTAGCATTTACCAAAAACAGCGTCACACACTCGCTAAACGCGGAAAGTTTCTTTCTGCAAGGATTTAGGACAATGAGTTGCGGTATACGTAACCACATGAAAGTAAGAAAAGTTCCTCATTGTACGTAATTTATGTGTGGTAAAGTTTCCTTCTACTTCATGAAAAGACTATATATATATATATATATATATATATATATATATATATATATATATAATGTGTGTGTGTGTGTGTGTGTGAATATATATATATATATATATATATATATATATATATATATATATATATATATATATATATATATATATATATATAGTGTGTGTGTGTGTGTGTGTGTGACTATATATATATATATATATATATATATATATATATATATGTGTGTGTGTGTGTGTGTGTGTGTGTGTACAAAGGGTGAGCTACTCGTATTTATGCATAATTTTTATAACTTAAAAATGAGCTAATTTTATCTGAAACCTTCGTCGTGTATTAGTGACAGAAACTGCCGATGAACGTGGGCCATCACCACTTTCCCTCATCCTCTGCCACAGTCCCTCATCTAAACCCACCAGCAGTTCATCGCCCACTGCCACTTTCTACCACTTTGACCTCCACCCACTGCCATTGTTCATCTCTTTTTCCCTCCATCACAGTTCCTCACCCACTCCTATACACTACCACTGCCACTCCCTCCCACTGCCACTAACCTTCATCTTCTGGTATCCACCATCACTTTTTATCACCCACTGCCACTGTTTTTCAACTACTGTCGCCCACCATTACAATTTCTTACCCACTGTAACTGTTCTTCATCTACCACCACCCACTATCACGATTCCTCACCCACTGCCGCCTCCACCCACTGCCAGTGTTCTTCATCTACTGTCACACACCATTACAGCTTTTCACCCATTTTCACTTTCCTACATCTACTGTCACCCACCATCACTGTTCTTCATCCACCGCCACACTCTACCACTGCCACTACCTCCCACTGCCACTACCACCCACTGCCACTGACCTTCATTTGCTGACACTCGCCATCACTGTTCCTCACTCACTGCCGCTACTATCACCACCACCACCACCACTACTAATGTTCATCACTCACTGCCACCACCACCACTGTCCTTCGCCTTCTACCACAACCACAACCACAAATGTTCCTTACTCTTTACCACCACCGCCATTCTCACCCACTGAGCTCCTCATCCATCACCACCACCACCATCACCACTGCCGCCACCACCACTGCCGCTACCACAACTGCCGCTACCACCACTGCCAGTGCTCCTCACCCATAGCCATCACCTCCAACACTATCACTTATCCGCTACCATATTCTACCACTGGCACCAATAGTAGGTGGTGGTGACCATCATCCAGGCATTTCGTGCAGTGCTTGTTATTTCAGTCTTCTCCTTCCTCGCTCCATTTCTTTGTTCTACCTCCATTCTTCGTACTACTCTCTTTCCTCCCTGTCTCTCTTTATTGCTCTTCATTTCCACTTAAGATGGCTCAGTATTAAGTGACTATAACCCAGAAAACTATTAACAACGCTGGGTGGTAACAATATGCCAAAGTACTGGGTAAAATGAAATTTGGTAATTGCCGTGGCAACGCTATGTCAGCTACACGGAATCATCGGTTCACTGCACGGGACGGCCTTGCAGAGGCTGTTGCTTACCTATGGTTGATGAGTCTGCTTGGACAGGCAGATTGGGACTGATCAGTAGGAACAGTCACTGTCACTCACCACCACTACCTAAGATTAAATAAGGTGGCGAGAGAGAAAATATGAGATATTTCGAAAACTTCTCTCTAGATGAATAATTCGGGTAAAGGTAGTGGGCGTGACGACTGTGTCAGTACAGTGCTGCGGTCACAATGCAAAACAAACTCTGTTCTGTTTATCTGCAACAGGTGATTTTACGTTCTGAGAGCTGTAGATACGTGAGTCATCAGGCGAAAGATGGAATTTAGGGGTTTACATAGGCTGGAAAAGTGCTAATAAGCTGTTTGCATGACAAATATCCCTTCCCCTCCCCCCCCCCACACACAAACACTCAGTCACATACACACGCTCGTGCGCACGCACACATACAATTTTTCCAGGTCTTAATTCTGTAAATTGTGAACATATAAAATCTTGAATAGATGAGCCACTAGTGATCTGTAAAGCAAATTATACTGGCTTTTCACTCTCCGTTATTGTTTTATTATTGAGTTAGTTTTTATTGTATTGCTCTGTGTTTCTAAGTCTGTGCAGTGCAAGAGTACAGCGGAAAGGGCATTGGTTCCTCAGGTTCTCATATCCTTGGTATAAAAACAGTGGTGAGAGATTAAATGCTTTAGCTGAAATAAGCGTGCTCTCATGCTTCCTTTGTTACTTCTACACACACATTTCTGTTTATTCTGATTGCTCTCAAAGCCCGTACAACACTGTTTCTTTGAAATCTTCCTTTACACTAATGGCTTTGTCTGGAACAGTTATGAAATGCTTAAATACAGTCATTTGTATTCGCGTTTCATTTTCATGTTTTTCACGTTGAGAATCGACTTAAAGCATAATATCACACATTCTTCATTCCTTGCCTCCAGACTGTTGTCCACAACCTTAAGTCATAGCTGTAGAGTTCTTACTTATTTACTCTGTACTTCAGAATCATTCTTATCTCCAGAATTCTCCCACACATCTCTTCCACAACCCCATTGCTATATAACCACGGTACAACCTTGTTTTAATTGTAAATTTAAATAAGACATTTCTGACGGTACAGCAGCTCCTTCTACTAAAGCAAACATTTGCTGTAAGAAAATGGCTCTTTTCGTAAGATCTGCAGGTTTTAAGAGTAACTTTAAATTATGATGAATTATACGAGTAGCTTGTAGAGCACCGTTTTAAAAGTAGTGTCTTTAACCGAACTTCTAAAATGTCCTCTACGGTGACACATTTCCTCTACACCCATGTTAGTAACGAAGTGCATCTTACCCAAGATCGATCTACCGTCTGTGTCTGAAAATAAAAGACCAAGCCATCACATTGAACTTAATCTTCTCGATTTGATGATGACGTGTTGTAAGTATATTATTAATGGTTCCAGATGATGTGATTATGTTTAAGACTTTTCGTACTGGAGAAATTATATCTAACTTTTACGGACTCCTTTACTAAAAAAAATATATATATATTTCTTCTGGAGACAAAAAAAAAAAAATAGAATACATGGCCTGATTCAAAGTCACACACACACACACACACACACACACACACACACACACACACACACACACACACACACACACACACACACACACACACACACACACACACACACACACACACACACACACACACACACACACACACACACACACACACACACACACACACACACACACACACACACACACACACACACACACACACACACACACACACACACACACACACACACACACACACACACACACACACACACACACACACACACACACACACACACACACACACACACACACACACACACACACACACACACACACACACACACACACACACACACACACACACACACACACACACACACACACACACACACACACACACACACACACACACACACACACACACACACACACACACACACACACACACACACACACACACACACACACACACACACACACACACACACACACACACACACACACACACGAAAAAAGACCCGCGCGAACTTTGAGGGTAGAGTTGCGAGAGGCAGACCGAAAAAGACTTGGGACGCGGAGAATGTGAGCCCACGGGTAAGTAACTGAACAGAACAGCTGCTACAAAAAGACACAACGTGGACAGCCTCTATCACTTGGCCAAGGCCGACTCGTGCCATTATGCTGGAATCTTTATAAACGAAACGAAAACTGTACAACTCAAGTGGTGAAACAAAGCTCGCGAAGCTAACAAAGAAAGCACCCGACATCATGCATATTCCCATAGACTGCGACACGCAGCTGTAGATGTATTAATCCAGGTCCCTATTTCAGGCTCCCATGAAGAGACCCTGCCCGATTGTCTCGCAGTCGAAGAGGGGGACTGTTTCGAGTTCTGCCAGGAGGCCCACACGTTGGTTATTAATGTCGACAATCTACATTTTGCTAAGTCACAGTCTTCCCCTACTATACGTCCCACAACTGTAGGGATACTATTAAGGTCCTCAGTCCTACTGCTAGGGGAACAGAGAAAAGAGAGAAACAAACGTTGTCGAACAATCTTACCAGCCCAAGAACTGAACATGGATTCGTCCAGTTGCAAGCTGGATATGCTAACCACAGCGCCACCTTCTCGTCCTTATGGTGGAAAACGTTGCTTTTATTATATTTGTGTGGTGGTGGTGACTTATTGGTTAATATTGTGGCAGGGTCAGGAGCCGCAGGAGGCTGTGAGGGCCAATAATGTCCAGGCACCAGTACAGCTGAGCTCAAGAGGTTCTGGTATAGAGGCTTGAACTACCAGCCTTTAGAGATTAGGAGGAGATTCTACATAATAACTGTAGTCTGATCAACCACAAGAGGTTGTTTTAGGTCATTTAGTTAGATATACGATTACCTACAGGCAATCGAAACTTTTCATCTATCTATCTATCTATCTACAGCCCGACGCCCTAATCCCGCAAAGGGTGGCCGCAGACAAAACGCCTCCAAGTCACTCTGTCACCCACCATTTGACTCCCCTCCCCCCAACTCACCCCCCCCTCCCTCATATACCTCTCAACTCCATCCCTCCACCTCATCCTCGGTCTACCCCTCCCTCTCCCTCCCTCCACCTCACCTACATACACCCTCTTAGTCAGTCTTTCATTCTCCATCCTCTCCACATGTCCAAACCACCTCAGTGTATTTCTCCTAATCTTTTCAACCACATCCACATCTACCCCACAACGTTCCTTCACTTCTTCATTCGTCAACCTGTCCCTCCATGTCACTCCACATGCTCCTCTCAAGTAACTCATTTCCACTGCTCTCACTCTTGACTTGTTCCCCTCTTGCAAGGTCCACGCCTCGCTTCCATACGTCAGGGTAGGGATCACAATACCATCATGCAGTGACTTCTTAACTTCCATACTCACCTCCCTATTTCTCATCACTGCTTTCAGTGTGCCAATAACCTTCCTTCCCTGCTGTACCCTTTCACGTACTTCATCCCCCAAAGTTCCATCCTTACTCATCACACTACCCAAGTACTTGAATGCACTCACATTCTCCATATCCTCACCATCCAACCTCACTGCACACTCTGTGACTTCATTCCTCTCAAACACCATAACTTTACTTTTGTTTACATTAACTTTCAGCTTCCTCCTCCTACACACTGTCCCAAATTCATTCACCAAACCTTGCAACTCCCATTCATCTTCACTCAACAATACTGTATCATCAGCAAACGGCAACACCGGAAGCTTCCAAATCTCACCCTCATTCATTAGGGCCACCCCCACATCCACTGCCCTACCTTGTACCTCCTTTACGACCCCATCCATATATATATTAAACAGCCATGGAGACATTACACACCCCTGTTTCAGTCCCACATTGAGATCAAAGAACTCACTCAACTCACCATCCACTCGCACCGTAGCCCTAGCTCCCTCGTACATACTCTTCACAGCACTCAACAATTTCCCCTCCACGCCATATATTCTTAGTACCCTCCACATACCTTTCCTATCTATTCTGTCATAAGCTTTCTCCAAGTCCATGAAGGCAGCGTACACTTTCCTTCCCTTCTCTAGATACTTCTCCACTAAACATCTTAGAACAAATATCTGATCTACACACCCTTTTCCCTTCCTAAATCCCCCTTGTTCTTCTCCAACTAGCTCCTCTGTCATATGCCTAACCCTATCAATGAGTATTCTACCATATATTTTACCAGTCACACTAAGAAGGCAAATACCCCTATGGTTACCACATACTTCTCTCTCCCCTTTTCCTTTGTACAGAGGAACAATTATACCTGATTTCCAGTCCTCTGGAACCCTTCCCTCTTCCCAAGCCAATCTACACAACTTCCATATCCACTCCACAACAATCTCACCCCCATACCTAAGCATTTCACCACACACTCCATCAATTCCTGGGGCCTTTCCCAGCTTAATCTTCTTCATCGCTTCCACTACTTCCGACCTACTGATCTCTTCCTCCCTCCTCTCATCTCTTCTTCTCCCAGCCATTCCCCAACCACTTATACTCACACTGCTCTCACTTACATTCAACAAATCCTCAAAGTGCTCCTTCCATCTCCTCAATTTCTCTCTCTTCTCCACCAACAATCTGTTAATCCTATCTTTCACTCCCTACTATTTCCCCTTTCACACTGCCTTACTTTCTTTACCTCCTTCCAAAACAATTTCTTACTCTCCCTCCATTTCACACTCAGATTCCTCCCAAACTCTTCATCCACTTTCTTCTTACTTTCCTTCACCAGTCTCTTAACGTCCCTTCTCCTGCTCACAAATACCTCTCTTCTCTCTCTCATCTTCTCCCTACCTCTACTCGCCAACCATTCACCATATGCCTTCTTCTTTTGTTCCACAGCTCGTTTCACCTCATCATTCCACCATGCTGTCCCTTGCACACCCTTGCATCTCCTCCTCACTCCACAAACCGCCTCACACGCTGCGCTTATCTCTTCCGTGAATATCTTACATACGTCTTCCACCCCTTCCATCTGCTCTAGCTCATACCTTCCCAATCTTTCTTCCACTATGCTCTTATACTCTGTCCTCTTCTCACTATCTTGCAATTTCTCCACTCTTCTCACAGGAGCTGCTTCCTCCTGTCTTCCCCTTCGCCTCCTCAACCACTTTCTTTGCAGCTCTACCTTGGCCATCACTAAGTGATGGTCCGAGACTCCATTCCCCCACCCTCTCCACACCCTTGCATCCAACACTTGTCTTCTCATTCGCTCATCCACACACACGTAGTCTATCATTGCCTTTCGTTCAACAAGTTCACCATCCATCCTCCTCATTACTCTCCATGTATACCGGTGGATCATCTTATGACGAAAGTAGGTGTTGGCTATTGCCAACCCCTTACCAGCACAGATGTCCACCAAAGCACTACCATTCCCATCTACTTCCGCTGGCACACCCCACTGACCAACCACTCCATCCACTCGTACATTCCCGACTTTGCCATTCATGTCTCCAATCAACAGCACTCTCTCGCTCCTCTCAAACTTGTCCATACATGCTTCTACTCGCCCAAAACTCATCTTTCACTCTTGCCACTCGATCCTCTGTTGGAGCATACACACATACAATCGCCCATGCTTGTATACCTACTTTCATCCTCACCCATACAATCCTTGCACCCACTGTTCCATACTCTCTTATATTCTCCTTCCACTTCTTGCTTATCATCAGACATACTCCCTCTCTTGCCCTCTCATTCTCACTGACTCCCGCACATATACCTACACCGTATTCCCATTCTCTCATCCTTTCACCTTTCCATTTAGTTTCAGTCAATCCACATATATCCACTTTTGCATCCTCAAGCACCTGGACAATCTCTCTCTTTCACTTCATCATTCACTCCTCTCACATTCCACGTTCCTACTCTCAGAATGTCCTTTGTCCGTTCCTTAGTCGTCAACGTATGGTCCGTCCGGGTCCGAGGCGCTTTATTTGCTTTTTTAGTTAGTTCTTTTTATGGGGTGGGGCACTAACCCACCACCAACCCTTTTAGTCGCCTCGTACGACAAGCAGGGATACTGGGGGAGTATTCTTGAAACCCCCCTACCCCCAGGGGGTTTATAATCTTGTAAAATATGTCACTTACCGTACCACCTATTTGTGACTTCAGCTGTACCTCCCTCCAGCACCTTATAACACGGCTCTTATTAAACCAGGACTCCCTTTTACTTTCCCAGCATGTTCGGTGCTCTGAAAGGGGGAGGTCATTTTTAGTATCAACTCTCAGGCCTCAGCGTCTCTTTCAGATAAAGAAAAATTGAGGTGATTGAGATCATGAGAGGGTTTAGGGAGACACCATTAACACTCTTTGACTTCTTTACTCGCCTCTGACCGAATAAAATAGTTTCCTGGTACCATGGGTAAATTAACTGAGTTGTTGCTACAATGAGAGTTAGGCAAAAACTTTCTTTTACTTTCTGTATATAATATTTGTTCATGATCGTTAAGACATTGTTAATATCAAACAATATTCTGCGTACATACTAATATTAGTGTTATTTCAATCAAGTTTATCAGTGACACTAATAATGTGTAAGCAGTTACGTGACACTGAACATTTTAAAACTTACAAGTAAATAACGAATCAAGATGATTATGCAACAGTTGTCAGTAACGTAAAAGGAAGTACTTATTTAGATATTAACTTCCTCATCTTTTCTGAAAAGAGCTTTGCGTGATTGTTCATATATATATATCTGAAAAAAATATTTAGAGAGTCAAACTTCAGATTTGAAAAAAGTAGCTTGTTAAACATAATTGTTCCTCTGTTACATAACGTGCAAGTAAATATCTAACATCGTAGTCCATAAACCGGCATCATGACATTAGGAGTGATAATGATTGCACCTTTGTCACGGTAATCATAACAACTGAAAATTATGCCTTTTACTCTACAACTGTAGGATATACAGTGGTTGCTGACGATTTTGTTGATCTTTTAGATACTAATACACTAGGTGCAGGGGTAGAAATGGATATAAAATGATGAATGGAAATGTATTAAATTCTCGGGTGCGCATATTCTCGTCCCACTGGCGTGGTACTTTGTGCTAAGCATGGGATAACGTTTTGCCTGACATCTGCCTGTGTGAAGCGATATACTAATAAAAGACGATTTCCTACATATCAGAACAGAGTTTACGACCTGCAGGGGTTAGATACAGCATTCATTAAAACTTGTCCTAATAGAACTGCATCCTGAATTCAAGAGGTCGTCTGGTGGTAGCCTGGATTAAAACCTTAAAGACTGAGGCAACCCCCTGAGTGGAGTTCCACAGAGCTGAGTGAAATAGCTTGGAGCTAGCTTTAGTAAAAACAAAGTGTTGGTTCTCACCTGAGGTGTAGAGAGAAATAGAATTTAACCTCCCCGTAGCAGGTGTCTCCAGATGAACGAAAACTGTGTAACGTAAGCTGGAATAATATATATACGTTTGTACACAGCAGACAATGGGTTCGTCCCCTCAATTCTTCAGCCATATTAAATTACGGGATCTGCGGTAGTATGAAAATACTTGTGTAGAATTTTGTCACTAATTTGAATGTTTTGCATATGAAACTAAACCACGTTGATCTGGCTCCTGGATGCCTGGGTGTTCTTGCATTTCGGTTGATTTAGTATAATCCCCCAAACCCTGTTCTATTCGTGCATCCCATTTTTCATCCCAGACCGAAAGTATATAAATAATGCCATTTCGCGATAAGCTAGGACATGAGGAAAAGTCCCGCTGAGAGAGACAGACAAACAGATAGAGACAGACAGACAGACAGAGACAGACAGACAGAGACAGAGACAGACAGACAGAGACAGACAGAGACAGACAGACAGACAGATAGACAGACTAAATCCACGACTGGACAAGAATTTCAGTTCAGCTACAAAAACGCGTATCCCGAAGTAACAACGTGGCGCTGATTTCAAATGTGAATGTTCATTTTGCTCTAGCAAATACAGTTTTTCTTAACTCACTACCCTCACACGCATCTCTAAAGTACAGTCGTCCTTTTTTCACTATTTTATTGGTGCTCTTTATACGTCTTTATATATATGCAGTGTATAATATCCAACATATACAATGCCACTTGTCTACATCCACTATATAAAGTATGACTCTGTAAATTCATTACGCTTAATGTAACTCTTTATTTCAGATATATGGGTTGACAATGTCTCGGGGATGTGTGAATGATCCTATTGCTTTCTGTTATATATGTGGAAGTTCCACTCCAAAGAAGCAGAAACGGAAGATCATGTCCTTTGTAAAGACAGCTTATCTAAATTATTTTGGCGTTAAGATTGGAGACCGAGACAAACGACGGCCGTCCCATATCTGCTGCGTGACTTGTTCCAACTCTCTTCGCAAATGGCTGGCAGGAAGGAAAACAGTGATGCCTTTCGCTGCTTCCATGGTGTGGAGAGAACCTAGTGACCACACAACAGATTGCTACTTTTCCTTGAGAAAAGTTGTGAGATATTCTTCAAAAAACAAATACAGCATTGTTTATCCAAGTTTACCGTTGGCAATAAGGCCTCCAACAAATCAATGGGTATTAGCACAACCCCAGTGTATTATCCCATCATTCATTTCCAGTAAATAAGGAAAGAACTTTTGCATGGACTTCAGATGATCCCCAGTTTTCCTGTAAATGCCTCTGGAACTCTGGCATGTCCTCTGCTTGTTGATAATTTTGGAAAGTCGCCTGAAGGGGCCTTGTGAAACCAGACAAAAATGTATTTTAAAAAACATATAGCCAAAGCTGTATTAATAGCCTATATTGATGAACGTCATAGCCTAATCCATGATACTTAACGTGATCAGAAATTATGTAAGTTATTATTAGAGGCAACTGATTTTCTTTGAAAGAGGTGGCTTTGCGTTGTCTGTGAAGAGGAGGGGGATTCAAATATTGCATAGATTTCGTTTTCACTAGGACCATCTAGTAATCTTTCAGTGATAATGGTGGTAAGGTTCGAGTTACCGCTCCAACAGAAATAGTACGTGATACCATGTTTGCTTCCATTCTTCATTTACTGCTTCACTTAGTCACTCTGCAACATCATGCAATTTGGAGAAATCATTGCAGTGTGTAATTCCGGTACTTTCAGATATATGATGTTATTTCCGAGTTACGAACCACTTCTTTTTCAAATGCTGTCCTCCACGAGTGACGATTATTATGATATTACTGACTATGAGAGGCAACATAGCCTATAGCGACTGTATTACACATTACAAAACTCTCGAGAAAAGCAGAGACACTGTTCTTGTTTAATATTGCCAGGAGATAGGTTTCTATTCTTTGCTTTATTCTTAAGCATCTCTGTGTCCTTTATCATTTGCCCTCTTTTTCTGCAGGCGTGATGAAAGTAAAGTGGCGCCGATTAATGTGGCAGGGGAAACAAAAAAAGATGTGGTTACATTTATGGGCTGGACAAGAACAGTGTTTGGCAGGCAGGTGAAGGGTAAACAAACACAGATCATAACTTAAAGTTTAATTACCAGTCCCCTCCCAGGAGGAACTCAGGGATCGGTATTGTTTTCACTCGGTTTTGTCTGTGTGTCTGTCTGTCTGTCTGTCTGTCTGTCAGCTAACAACTTTACTCGAAAACTAATGGTGTGATTCTGACTAAAATTACAGGGATGATGGACTATGACCTTCTGATCACCTGATAAAATTTTGGGCCTAATTGGGCCATGGACTAGGCTGTAGGCTCAAAACAAAAAAATCGCCATTACTCCTTGCAAATTCGTCATTCATCTCATTAACAAGTAACTGGGTAGTCTGGTAATTCTGTTTAATTATCTTCTTAACCACAGGACATTTTACCTATTTTATTCATACTGTCTCTAAATGAATTTACTCAGGTTAGACGAAAATTTTCGAGCTTAAAGAAAATTAAGTAGGGTACCAAAATCAAACCGAAATACTGACATCTGAGTGATATACCTATTGAACAGTCCCTCCATGGCAAGCTATACAAATCAGAATTATATCTGACAGTTGAATATTTGCAATGTTCAGTGCCAATGGTAGTTTCGGATTAAATAACTACTTTCTTAGGTATCATTTCTAGTCAAGTACATTAAAATTATTAGGTAAGCTTAGTCCGCTTTGGAGATGTATCACTTACCGCATTAAATTTAGACAAAAATAAAGATGGAGGGGATATATGATACCTCAAAGAACCGAGGAGTTGTAAAGAAACTGGAAGCGAAGGAAACGGACCTCAGGGAGGAGTTGTAAATATTTTTCCCTCCCTCAGGTACTCTACAGCGATACAGTGGCCATTTTATCCCTTCTGCCCGAAAATGTTGTTTTTCACTTCATTTTAGCTACCTGCAGTCTATCGTATTCAGGTCAAGAAGAATCACCTGTAGCAAAGAGATTGATGAAGGCTGTATCTAACTCCCCAAGCTCGACTAGTCTGCTTTAAGCTAAACAGATTCGTCCAAAGGTGGTAAGAATCAAATAAAAATGTCACTGGAGTGAAGTGGTTAATGATTTATCTTTTATTTTCCAGGCTAGACCCACTTGTTCTGTTTTGCTTGTAGTACTCTTTTGAATTCAAAGCTTTTCTTTTTTTCCAACATTCTCGTGGTCTTGTGTTATATTAAAATTATCTCCAGGCCATTTTCTTTTGTTTGAAGTAAATCATATGAGCCTGAGAGTTTTAATGCTCCAAATGCCTGTAATACTCTTCCTCTCTTATACTTATCCTCTGTCCAGAATCGTATAAAAAATAATCCACCATACACAGTTACCATTGCCACTGTACCATAACAGCCACAAATATCCCTAACTGTGCCACTCTTCCGACAGCTATTGGAGCAAAAGACCAATTTCAGCGATGTATTTGAGGCGTTGAGGCGTGAAGTGGGACCCCTCCCCCCCCATCCTCCCTCGCTCGAGAATTTGTTGGTCTCACAAAATTACAAAACTCGAACGGGAGGAAATACAAACTGACCATTTTGAGAGAGAGAGAGAGAGAGAGAGAGAATGTGGAACTTAGTCAGATTACATTAAGTTTCCTGATCGCTGGATTTCTGCATACGCCAAGGAGCTTTGTTATTGATCAACACCAGTCTGTCTGGCCGAGCAGACTCATCAACGGCAGACAAGCAACAGCCCCTGCCGTACCATTCCGTGCAGTGAACAAGTGTTTTGTTGCGGCTGACAGGTTTCTCACCACAGCGAGGCGCAAGGAATAGTCTGGAGGGTTGGATAGTGGATGGACGTTTCATTTGCGTCTCTCCACCCAGTTAACAAGGGCACAATAGCGGGCTGCACTTCATCCCGTAAATTGGATATGTGGTTACCACCCAGAGTTGTAAATAGCTTCCATGGTTGCGAAAAACCACTAATCTTGTCATTCAGTGTACAGTTGAGCTACCCTAGATGGAAACATGAATATTATAATTTGACAAAGAAAGTGAATAGTAGAAAGAGAGGATGGCAGACACAGAGATAGAATGAGAAAGGGAAAGGAAGAAGTAGGCAGCACAGGATCAAGTGAGTGGATGAAGGTCGTCACCACCTACCACCAGAAGTCAAGGAGTAATGGAACACCAGAAGTCATGGAGTAATGAAACTGAGTGAACCTTATGGTGGTAGACTTACCATATTAATTGTTCCACTGTTTTAATCTGTCTGTCTGTCTGTCTGTCTGTCTGTCTCTCTCTCTCTCTCTCTCTCTCTCTCTCTCTCTCTCTCTCTCTCTCTCTCTCTCTCTCTCTCTCTCTCTCTCCTTCATCACTTTCCTTAAAATACTCCTCTCCATTACTATTCTATATACTGTCGCTCACTTATTTATCTTTCCTACTTTGATCCTCCTCCTCTCATTTTCTCTCCCCGTCCGTCTCTCCATCTTCCTCCATTTCTTTTGCTCTTTTTTTTCGTCCGTCTCTCCATCTTTCTTCATTTCTTTTGATCTTTTTTTTTATTTTCATTCTTTCTCATCGTTCTTTGTCTCTCGACTCTCTTCTGTTTTCACATCGTTTACTGTCTTTTCATTTTCATTCATTGTTTTTCTTGCTCATGTTTTCACTCAGCACTGTTATTATACATTATCACTTTTATTTACAGTTCTGCATTAGCTGATATTTCCATTTGTCATATCGTGTGAGTGTGTGTGTGTGTGTGTGTGTGTGTGTGTGTGTGTGTGTGTGTGTGTATGTGTGTGTGTGTGTTATCAAGAGTGATACAGTTCAGGTCCAGAACATCAATATTATTTTTACCTCCATCAAGGAGGCTATGCTTTACCCTGCGTTTGCTTGTTTGCTTGTTTGATTGTTTGTTTGTCTGTCTGTTTGTCTGTCATTCTGTTATGAAAGGATTCTGATGAATATTTGTAGATGGGTGGGCCATGGGCCAAGGAAAAAATGATTCAGTTTTGGGCCGGATCCGGATCCTGCAATGGCATTGGCGGAGGTATGCGCTATCTGAGTGCTTTCGAGAGTTTCATTGCGTTTCCTGCAAATCAAGATATTATTAAGGCTGATGACAGAGTCTCATACGCTGAGATAACATTTAAGAAGTCACAGTTAAGTCACTGAAGCATTATATATCACCTGACACCTTGTTTTTTTTTTTTTCAGCTCTCTCTCCCATCAGTTTTAAATACTGTTACTTCTTGTTTAAATTGTCTCATTTTCTTCCAGACTTGTCATTGTTTCTTTTCTGACTCACTATCGTAACCCCACTTTACCTCCAAACTCCACGATAGTTTATCAAATAACAATCCTAGGACACAAAATGAAAAAAAAAAAAAAAAAAAAAAAAAAAAAAAGGAGAGAAAGCATCGCAATTTTCTTTATGAGCCTTGATTAACCTTAGCACCAGTCGAGCAAGGCAGTACTCCCAAGGTGGATGGAAAGCTGATGACAGGGAGAGCTGGAGCTCCCGTTTCATCAGTCCTCAGGACTAGTTCCTGACCACCCCCCTTTGCTGAACTTTTTCAGTGTTTCAGTAACACAGAGAGTAGGCCAGCATGCGCTCCAATACAAGTTTCTCTAACTATCATCACTAAACTACATGCACAGTACACACTACACTTCCTTTTAAAAATTAAGTAAAAGAAAAATGGCGCAAAACAACAATGCCTCGGAGTCTCCAGGGGGGTGGGGACCATAAATGCCCCTACCGTCCGCCCCTTTCCCGGTAACGACACTCTGAGTTGCCTGGATCCACTGTCTGACTCACTTCTCCATTTCTGCAACATTCGCGGCCTTTCTTCTAACTTTGTCTGTTGAACACCACCTCTCCTACTCTAAACCTCACCTTCTCTTTCTTACTGAGACTCAGCTGTCTGAGGCAACTGACAGCAAACCCTTCTCTGAATCCTCCTACTTTCTGTATACTCATTTCAAAGCCAAAGGTGGATGCTACATATATGTACGCGACAACCTATCTTGCTCTCGTGTTCCTGAACTTGATTCTTCTGAATTCTCTACTCTCTGGCTTTGGCTCTCCTGTCATTCTCTGACTAAATATATCTGCTCTGTTTACTTATCTCCTAATTCTACTGACTATCAAAAATTCTTCGACTATCTTACTTCTATGATGGAACACATTCTATCCATTTCTCCTTTCTCTGAAATCTCCATTCTAAGAGATTTCAATGTTCACCACCATCTTTGGCCCTCCTCTCCTTTCACTGATCCACCTGATGAACAAGCCTTCATCTTTTCTATCCTTAATGACCTAATGACCTAGAGCATCTTGTACAGCACCCTACCCGTATCCTTGACCGCCTTGGAGAGAGCTCCAACATACTTGACCTCTTCCTTACAACTAATCATTCTGCTTACTCTGTTAATCTTTTCTCTCCGTTGGGCTCCTCCGATCATAACCTTGTTACTTTAACCTGTCCTATCGCTCCGGTACGGCCTGTGGACCCTCCAAAGAAACGTCGTCTGTGTCAATTTGGAGCTGCGTATTGGGAGGCTCTCAGGCAGTACTTCTTTAATTTTCCCTGGAATGATTACCGCTTCCGTGGCCAGGAGCCATCTGAGGTTATTCTCTCGGGCATGGAAGCATACATTCCTTTCTCATATCCTCTGACTAATGCAAGAAAGCCTTGGTTTAATCACGCTTGTTCTAATGCTGTCCGCAACAAGGAGAGGGCCTTTAAAAGGTACCGGTGCCACCCCACCACCAAATTACATCTTTTTTATGTTTCTGCCCAGAACCGTGCTAAGTCTGTTCTTTGCTCTGCAAAACATAATTTCATCCGTTCTAAATGCTCTCAACTCTCCATCTCGAATTCTTCCCGCTCCTTCTGGCACCTTGCGGAAAACCTTTCTAACAACTTTACCTCATCATCCTTCCCTCCTCTTTTCTACTCTGATGACTCTGTAGCTATTTCTTCTACTGATAAAGCAGATCTCTTCACTCAGACTTTCTCCCCCAATTCCACCTTAGACGATTCCGGTGCTGTTCCTTCCTCACTACCTCCCTCTGACTTCCTCATGGCTGACGTTAAAACTTCTTCAGCTGATGTATTTTCTGCCGTCACTGGCCTGAATACTAACAAGGCATATGGGCCTGATGGGGTCCCTCCTGTTGTCCTCAAGAACTGTGCTTCTGAGCTTACACCCTGCCTAGGTAAACTCTTTCGCCTTTGTCTTTCTACTTGTACATTTCCTTCTTGCTGGAGGTTTGCTCTCATTCAGCCAGTCCCAAAGAAGGGTGACCGTTCCCAACCCTCTAACTATCGTCCAATTGCTTTAACATCGTGTGTTTCAAAAGTTTTTGAGTCCATTCTTAACAGAAAAATTTTAAAGCATCTTTCCTATTACAACCTTCTTTCTGATCGTCTGTATGAGTTCCGTCAGGGACGCTCAACTGGCGATCATCTCGCCTACCTTTCAGATTCCTGGTCATCCTCCTTTCGGGAGTTTGGCGAAAGCTTTGCCATTGCACTTGACATCTCAAAGGCTTTCGATCGAGTCTGGCATAAATCTTTAATTTCCAAACTGCCCTCTTACGGTTTCTATCCTTCTATCTGTGCCTTCATTTATAGCTTCCTTTCCGGTCGTTCTATAGCTGCTGTTGTAGACGGCCATCGTTCTTCTCCTAGATCTATTAACAGTGGTGTTCCTCAGGGCTCTGTCCTATCACCAACTCTCTTCCTTTTATTCATCAATGATCTTCTAAGCTGTACACATAATCCTATCCACTTGTAAGCTAATGATTCCACCCTTCAACTTTCCGTTTGGTTCCCGCAACGTCCATCTTAGCAGTTACTTCAACAAACAAGGGATGAGGCTGTGGCACACCTAATGTCTGACTTGGCTCGTATCTCTGACTGGGGTAAAAATAATCTTGCTGTTTTTAATGCGTCAAAAACTCAGTTTTTACACCTATCAACCTGTCAAAATCTTCCACAGGAATACCCTCTAATGTTTAATAATATCCAGCTCAATCCTGCATCATCCTTCAACATGCTTGGGGTTTCATTCACACGGGACTTATCTTGGAAAGATCATATTGCATCTCTTGTGAAATCTGCTTCGAAGAGATTGGGTGTGCTAAGCCGACTCTGTGCCTTCTTTACTTCTGCACGGTTGTTGACTTTATACAGGGGTTTTATTCGCCCCTGTGTAGAGTACAACTATCATGTGTGGGGAGGCTCCCCACATACAGCTTTTCTCAATACGGTGGAGTCAAAGGCTATTCGTCTCATCAACTCTCCTCCTCTTACTGGCTCCCTTCATTCTTTGTCTCTTCGCCGTGCTGTTGCATCTTTGTCTCTTTTCTATCGCTACTTCAATGGTCACTGCTCCTCTGAACTGTCTGCATGCATCCCTCCACCTCTATACGACGAGCGCGTAGCACCCGTCTAGCAACAAACTCTCATCCCTTTGCTGTCCAACTCTCTAATGCAAGAGTTAACCGTTACTCTCAGTCCTTCATTAATGCAACAGTCAACCCTGGAACTGTCTTCCTCTGTATTTCCTACTTCCTATGATCACCCGTCTTTCAGACGCAGTGTGTCCAGGCATCTCGAAATGAATGGATCTTGAATTTGGCTCTCTTTTGTATTGTTTTTGTTTTTTTCTTGGAAGGAACATTAATGTGGGCTCAGCCTTTGGTTCCTTCTTTCTAGCTTTAAAAAAAAAGCTAATAAAAAATATTTCTTTCAACCTTAATCGTGAAGATGTGTTTTTTTTTTTTTTTTACTCAGGATCCAAGAGTGATTTTCTTTCCTTTTCCTTTTTGAGCACCTTCTCTTAACATATTCTCTAAGGGGACTTGGGGTTATGTTTCAGGCACAGTCGTACTTCATAAAATTTTATATTTCGCTTCATGCCAGTATGCCTTCCCTTTATTTTAATTCTAATAATACGAGTACAACTACAGCTCGCTTTCCCAGATCCCCAGTCGTCACGCACAAAAGCCCTCACGTGGACACACACAGAAGAGTCAGTAAAGTTTACGGGAACGCTCAAAGAATGTCTTAATGGTGTCCCGTTGTGAGGGCAGCGCTTCGTAGGGTTTAATTTCGGGGAAGAAAAATAATTAGCTTCGTTCAATTAAGACAGGAACAAAGGGCATTACAACCTCCAACGCCTCCCCCACTTTCCGTCACTCCTTCATCACCACCACCATCCTCCGTCTACAACAACAACCACAACCGTCTCCATCACCACCCTTTCACCCACTTTCTGCCATCACATTCCACTACCCTTTCACCCACTTTCCACCATCACATTCCACTACCCCTTCACCCACTTTCCACCATCACAGTCCACTGCCCCTTCACCCACTTTCCACCATCACATTCCACCACTCCTTCACCCACCGCCTTCGTCCACTGTTAACCATCTCCTCTCTCATCCACATACCACCACCATCACTACAACCACCCCACCATTGCCACCACCAACCTTGCTTTCACCTATCACAACCAGCCTCACTGACACCGCCACCGCCCTAACCTACCAACACCAGCACCACCATCAAAAACAACTGAAACAACACCTTCCTTATATCCACCACCACTACTTTCACCCACCTACCATTACCACCCTCACTCACTTTCTCTATACCAGTAAAGTGCTCTTTGTGGGTGCGTGATGAGCAAACGAGCGCCACGTTATCACAGTTTTCCTCTAATATTCGATATTAAATTGCTAGACTTGATGCCAAAGTACACAGCGTTACGACGGAAAATCTTTTTCAATTTGATTTCGTAACTGAGGCATTCAGCGATTAGACCCGAACACTCCCTTGGAAGGGGCTCCTACGCTTTTATGGATGTGTTTTTAGTTGATAAGAAAATTTATTGAATGAATGTATCACACGCAGAAAGAATTTCAACTCTATTTCACATAGGAGTAAAGTTATAGCGTTTGCTTAGCGCGAGAGTCGTGTCCGGCCGAGCCGGGTCGGGCAAGGCAGCTTATTTCCAAACTTAACTGAGAATAAACATTGCTCGCTCGCATGTTATAACCCATTCATTTCAAACACTTCTCTCATAATCTTGCAGACGCTTGAAGATTTATTCAAATATTGATAGACTTCTTGAACAGATGGATTTAAACATTTCTTATTTCCCATACTACTAGGTAATTCTCTTGAGCTTAATAAAATCATCTGACTGCAGCAATAATGCACGTCAAAATAAGCCATGGTACTGGAAGAGTGAGAGGGAGCAGAATAGGTAAGTCGCCTCATAGAGGGAAAGGATAACTTCCCTCAATGGACGAAATACGTCCTTTGGAGAAAAGGTAAGTCCTCCTTGAGCAGGAAAATAGATCCACGTGGGAACAGGTAATTTCCTTCACAGGGAGAATATAGGTTCATGTGGGAACATTGCAATTCCTCCATTAAGTGGAAATATGTCTTTAAAGGATTGGTAAGTCCCCCTCCTAGGAGAAAAATACGATCATTGGATAATTCGTAAGCCTTTCCATTTCTTGCAAACATACCTCTGGCGAAGAGGAAGTCCATTTCATAGGCGGAGAATAAGCCCATGGGGCAATGGGTAAACCCTGTGAGGGAAAATAGTTCCAGGGTGGAAATACACCCACGAAGGAAAATGCGTCCATGTGGTATAGGTCTGAGTGAGAAATTGGTTCAAGTGGAAAAATAGGCCTACTGGGCAAAAATAGTTTCGTGGGGAGAATAGATCAATGAGATATAGCAGATTTCTGTGGAGAGTAGGTGCTTCCGAATTGGGACAAAATAAATCCATAGAGTAATATTCAATGGCAGAAACTAGAGGGGCACTCAGTGGTGCCATCTCTATGACATGGGCAACTTAATTTCCAAACCATTCTTAATAATGAATTAGGATTTCTCATCAATAATTAGGGTTTCGCATAAAGTGTTTTCCGGATACAGAATCTTTAATACGATCCGGATCTGTCCCAAATGTTAATCGATTGTTCCCTGGGACATGGACTATCTACCCACCAAATTTTGTCCAGATCTCTCTTTTAGTTTTCTAGTAATCATGCCGACAGACATACAAACAAACAAACAAGCAAACAAACAAGGGTGAAAACATACTCTGCTTGTCAGAGAGAATAAATCAGTGAGGGCAAGAGGTCCATGGGGAAGATAAGTTCATGAGAGAAAATAGGGTCATGCGTGAACAGGTCCTTGGAAAGAAAATAGGTGGGTAGGGTTTGGACCTAGGGGGAGTAGTCTCAGACAGTCTTATCACGTCCCCTAAGGAAATTATGTTTTTGCCTGCGTTTGTTTCTGTCTGTCTGTTAGCAGGATTACTCAAAAAATTAAACACAGATTTTGATGAAATTTTGTGGAAGAGTTGGCCATGGACCAAGGAAGAAATTATTAAATTTGGGGGCGGATCTGGGTCAGGATCCGAATCCTATATTCATGGATCTGGATCCGGATCCGGATCCATTATAATGGCAATGGCATTGGCGGAGGTATGCGCTCTCTGAGTGCGTTCTAGTGTTGCTAGTTAACTCAAGATACCTCCGTCAACAAGCATACCAGTGATAATGCTACCTCCGTATACATACACATGCAAATGTCATTTCGATCACCATCAAGCATACAAGTCACACACTCCTCTTCATATGTAGCACTCCTTCCTCTGCACACATATACTCGCGATACCTCTGTCAACTACATAATACCATCACCATATTTCCTTCTTACTAAACACATGCAGTATATTGTACACATAACATCTCCATCAGCGTCGTACGTACCAATTACAATGTTCTCCTTGTAAACTGCTCTCGTTCCATCCCACACACATTAAGATGCCTCAACGTCATATAAACCATCACCATGTTCCTTTCGCATTTCACACATATACTTATAATGCCTCCGTCAGTATTATGCATACCATCTCCACGTTCCCTTCCACGTATCATTCTCTGCGTCACGTATATACTCGCGATACCTCCATCAACATCATGCATACCGATCATCATGTCCTCGCTGAGGCATCCAATATCCATCCAGCTGTGATATGACCAGTAACTGCAGTAGTGTGTATCTCGTTTTATTAATAGTAATAGCGGCCTCACTGATAATAATAACAGAGGTCTTCATATTATAACCATGGGAAGTATTTATCCAGGATCGGGATACACAAGCGCACATACGATCAGCTCCCTGTCGCAGCTCTGGTTTTGATTTGCAGGAAGGACAAAGGAGGATATCGAATCTTCCTCTGTCTCCTGTTCCACCTTCATAAATTAGTCTTGGCTACGAGACGAAAAATACTACGGGTTATTATTAATTTCTGCAGGAAGTTCAGAGAAAGGAGTGCATTCCTTTTGTCTAGCTTTCTCCCTTTAAAAATATATCTAATTTACGACAGGGATTCCATCGTAAATATATCTGAGAATCCCACCTCTGGATTCTAACCATTTATTACGATTAACAAGTTACCATAGCTGAAAATCATTATCAGGAATCTTATCGTTTGGTTGTTGTATATTTCACTTTACCTGTAACATTCACTCCAGTTTGGCTATGAATTGTTTGGCAGCAATATGATCAATGAATCTCCTACCAGTCCTTGCCAATCCTTCCCTGCACACGCTCGGTTATGGTTGCTTTGTGTGTTTAGTTAACGCTCTCAGGCGCTTATGACTCGCTCCTCGCCAAGTCAATCGTCTGTTGTCAGCTCGAACAGAAAACTAGAATTGTTCCGACTATCCAAGTGTTCATGGTTCCAGCATTAAGTCAGACACCCATGACGTACTAAGCTGAATAAAATAATCTGGCGTTAACTAGGATTAAATACTAGGTGTGACCAGTCCCCTCTTCGAACATGACTCACAGTATCCCATGGTTCCCATGGGATTGTACTTCTAAGTAACTAAGGACAGGGGATTAAGATGATGCACACAACACTGCTTGTCCTGTGAGTCAAACGTAACTTCAATCATTTGCAAACTAAATGCGATAACCACTGCACCACCGGCTTCCAGAGAGAGAGAGAGAGAGAGAGAGAGAGAGAGAGAGTTTAATAATCATTTCCACATTGTCCCTATAAGATAATGTGATGATCATTTCAAATTATTTAATCTGATCATACACTCTAATGCATTCCTCGACAAATATCCAATCATGCGAACAATGCATGAGGGACGGATGGTTGTAATTAATGCACTCCAAACACTAGAGGCAGCAGAGTAAAGGGAGAGACTGATGTACTGTACGAGGACTTAGATTCCTACATAGTACTCGTAAATCCACTTACGCGCGCTGTAGAGCTGTCAGCATCACACATAATTCAATTGGTTTTTCATTGTAATATTAATCCGCGCAGTATAAATTGAATATACGAGTATATTCAGTTAAGAATGAATGAATGAATGAATATATGCTGCAGTTAGAACCACTAGAAACTGTGAACCAGTTTTAACTATATGTTTTAGTAAAAGTACAAAAGCTAAGGCGCAGCTATTGCCGGTAGCAGATGTACAAAGCTAGCCGCAAGCAAGGATGCTGGGGAAACAGAGTACGATTTAACCTAGTTAAGAATCTCGGTCAAAACTAGTTTCAAACGGCGGTCCTTTCTGAGAAAACGGTGTACTTGAAATCGCCCTGGTGAAAGTAGATTGTACAACAGCTGGTATGTGACCCAAAGGTTTTCCTGCGGTTAGATAAAATCATCTGAAGGTAACCAGAAAAAAAATATAGAGCTGCGAGTATAAAAACAGCAATGAAAAGAGTCTGGGTTTCATTCACATTAACCCAGGTATCCAGTGACCTTAATACAACAATACACAGAACAAGAGTTGACTTCACTATCACAGGCAGAGAATACAATACTGTTTCCGTGCCGTCGTAAAATACTTCTGAGACCATTGTACTGCCGCAGCATTGGCGAACCCAGAACGCCAAAGGCCACCTGATGCAATAGGATATGATTCGCTTGCCATCCGAGTCACTATATATATATATATATATATATATATATATATATATATATATATACACACACACACCATTAAGGTACAGCTGCAGAAAATTTTATACCGCTCCAGTTTTAGACGAACAGCTGTGAAATTCTTACATAACAATCTGGAAAGTTCATTGGTCTTCAGAGGTTGCAAAACGGATTTCGAACCTCATTGGTCATTGTCTCATTACATCTCGTTGTGAACTGAATTAATATTTTCTTTCGCAACAGTACCAGATCCCGACATTCAAGCAACTCAGGGACCAAGGCTACTTCTGATGATTCTGTTTATTCGGAAAATGGTCAACTGCTAATTCGGAAAATGGCCAACTGCCAACTAAGAAAGTGGCTATCTGCTGATTCGTCAAGTGGCCGAATCATTTTTTGTTTTACTGCTCACACACCAGTCTTCATCTTCTCTTTCATCTCTGGCTGACTTTTCATTAGCGCCAGACAACCACCAATTAAGGCTACAAAGAGAACAATTCCTTCGTACATTTTACGAGCAGTGTGCTCTGTGTAGATGGAGGGTTGCTAGAACACTACTTGCTACAAAGAGAATTCCTTCTACTCTAAAAATGTGAGATTTTCAACTAAGATAAACGCAGAGTGACTAGTAGCATCGTGTTTGTAGGCACAACACACATTATGTAAATATGTAGCAGCCGTGGCTCAGTGGGTTAGAGCGCTTTGCTCTGACCGAAGGGTCGGAGGATCGAATCCACGCAAGGGTCATTGGTAGATATCAGGAAGGACATCCGGTCATAAAATGCTACACGCCCCGGTCCAATATTCCTTTACCCAGGGGCAACGCCTTAGCCCTTCGGGGACTTCGTGGATACCTGGCGTAAAACCAAATTATTATTATTATTTTATGTAAAAAAACAGAATATAGTTAAGAATCAATATCGCACCACACCTATATCTAAAGCACAGCAGAGGATGCCAGAGGAGGCCCTCATGGTTGGATCTACTTGTTACAATATTCGATAGGCTAACAAATCCAGTAATTATAAATGACCGTTAAATAGGGAATAAAGCTCTTTAAATGCACCCAGATGCTGGACGCGCCCGCCATGCTACGTACAGTAAATAGTTTCCACATAAAAATTTCATTCCTTTTGAGGTAAGAACAGAATTACGAGTTAAGGAAACTATCGGCGGAAACAAAAACATTTTCTGTTCGAGAACTAGGGAATTTTTTTAGTGTCGCAATACACTGTTTTTATATATTCATCCATTAATTTACCCTCATCCTTTTGCAGGGCTCATATAAAGTAATACGAGAATTATATTGAGCAAAATACTTCTACGTCCAAGTAAGTTAAACAATATGCAAGAGAGCAGTTTCATTCAGATATAAAACTGAGAACAGGGACTGACGGAGATTAAAAAAAAAATAAAGAAAGAAAGAAGAAAAGAATTAAAGACGAGAGGAAGAGGGTGGTGAGTGTGTGGAATGGGATGACCAGGCTCACACTTCACAGAGATCATACGCAAGGCAAATGGCAAAGATGAAGGTGGGGAAGGAAGTGGGGATATAGAGCGATGAGAGAGTGGAGGTGAAAGTAAAACTGCAAGGAAATGAAGGCGGAGGAAATGAACATCAGCGTCGAGAAGATGAAGGTATGAAGAAATGAATGAGTAAATGGAAAATGAGAGTGAAAAAAATGAGGATGGGTAGATAAAGATGGAGAAGGAATCTGAGGTAAAACGGATTTGAGAGTGAAGCTTAAGGGACATGAAGGAGGAAGATAGAGGAAAGAAAAATGTAAGTCTGAGAGATATGAGAACATTATAAATAAATGTGGGAATCAAAGTGAGAGATAAACATGGAATATATGAAACTGTACGAAATAAAACTGGACGACACAAAAGAGAAAGAAATGAAAGTGGACTTGTTTGAAAATGACACTCTGGTAATGAAAGAGATTAAAGAGGAGAGCATTTTTTACTGGGGTAGTGTAAAGCTTTGATCTGCTAAGTATCACTGAACTAAGATGTAAGAAAAGCACCAGAAGTTGGAAGTGATGTGAGATTTAGAAGGACAGTGTTAAAATAAAGGGGGCGTGCCTTAGAGAGGTAAAAAAAATAATATATGATGGTTTTCAAAACACATACTTGTAAAGAAAGTGTGACTACAAGGAAAAGGAGACCAGAGAAATTGATGAAGCTAACATAGAGGATAATAAAGAGAAGAACATGAAGCATGATAATACGTACAGAAAGGCGAGTGAAAATACTAAAAGCTAGACTAAGTATACTCCAAAAGTGCGGGAGAGGGGAAGAGGCCAGAGTGATTAAGGTGCTGAGGAAGAGAAGGGAAACAGACTGAAAGAGATAGATGCAAAGATATGGTAAATGTACCAAGGGTTAAGGTAGAGTAAAAAGGAGATTCGTAAACGGAAAAACTTTAAAAAGAGGGCCAGTGTTAAGAAACAATGAAATGGAACGACACAGAAATTATAGTAAATATCTTAAAGATATGGTAGTAGTGGAGTCGAGAACTTAAAGATTACGACGTGAAAGTGGGAATTGAAACACCGAAAACGGAAGACTAATAGTAAAAAAAAAAAAAAAAAAAAAAAGAGAGAGAGAGAACAGAACGAAACAGAAAAACGGAAATGCAGAAATGCTGTATTCAGAAATGAGTGGAGCCGAGATGAGAGACAAGGGTACGAACCGAAAGAGGCAGACCAAAAAAAGGCTAATTTCACAGTGCCTTGAGCTGTTGTGATGGTTGTATTATACCTAGGTGCTGAAACTTTGTTCCTCAAAAAAAAAAAAAAAAAAAAAAAAAAAAAAGACGTGTAATCTGAAACTGAAAAACCAAACAGGGAAGGAAAAAGGAAAGCGAAAGACAAGGGAACAAAGCGAAAGTGAGACATAAATAGCGAAAATTTTGATTCTGAATTTATGATACGAAGAACTGGAGCCAAGAACAAGTGGGTACAGGAACCGCGATGGAAGAAAAGGGAACAGTGTGACAAGGAGATTTTTAAAAAGCTGGGGAGGCGAATAAGATGATTAAACAATAAAATTTCCAGTGTGGGAGTATGATACCGTTAAATGGAAGCAATAGCGATATGACTCAAATCAGGAAGGTGAAAATCTAGCGAAGGGCGTGAAAGAAAAAGAAAGAAAAATAGACTTGTCAAGGGTAACTATATATAAAAGTTGAGGGAGTAACAGAGATTAAAAAGGAAAGAGGCAAGAAAGGCGAGTCAAGGCAGCGAAAGCGAAAGAAACAACAAACGATGTGATAGAGAGAAGGGAAGAACGGCTAAAGAGAATTATCGCAATGGAATACAAGAGAACTTTGCGAAAAAGAAAGATAAACAGTAAAATAGGGAGTCTTAATTTCAGCATCGTGGATAGTTTAAAAGGATGCATTAGAACTGCATCATGAAACTGTGCTTTTCCATGTGAAATTTATTTTGTCAAAGATGGGAATATGACAGAGGGAAGTGGAAGAAAGAAAGGGAAGACTAAAAAACAAAGGGACATACAGTAGTGGTAGTAGTAGTAGGAGGAGGAGAAGGGGGGAGGAGGAGTTTTTGTTGTTGTAGTAAACCCAGGTTCATCTAAGTGCTAACCTAGTAGACTATAGGCTGAAGCTGATCCCCTCCTGCAGTCCAACATCAGCCTTGAAGGGGATAGATAGAATGCTAAATGGCGATTGCATAACCAGACAGCGGAGCCGCTCAATTATGTCAATGCCACCTCATGAAGGTGGCCTTCGCCAGCATGAAAAACAAGAGAACGGAGCAAAAGAGAAAAATAGGAAAAATGGAAACTCTGAGAGTTAAGATATGACGCAAAGAAATGAGGACATTTATAAGGAAAGGCTAAAAAAGAAACATGCAGTGAGGAAAAACAAGAAAATAGACAGGAAGAGACTGATAAAACTAGCATCAATTTTGAAACTGATGATATGACAGGAATGTGGAAGCAGGAACCGGAAGACTAAACCCAAAGAGAAGGACGATAATGTAAGAAATGACAAGAGAGAACATTAAATGTAGTAATAATAGAAATGCTGAAAAGTAAATATATGGCATGAAAAAAAAGGCAAAAACAGTAAGATTAAAAGCACTGGACCAAGACGAAAAGCTGGAAAAATAGAGCAAAAGAGAAAAAGATTACAGATATTTACAGTTAAGGATGTGATAGGAGGAACTGGAGGCGAGAACAGATGAATGAAATAAAAAAAACGTAACTAAGAAGAAATAGAAGGATACAGAGGGAAGCAGAGAAAAAAATGTCAGGAGAGAAAGTGACAAAACGAAGTGGAGAGAGAGAGAGAGAGAGAGAGAAGAGGGCAAAAAAGGAAACTATAGAAGAAAGAAGTTGAGGAATCGCATGATATATGAAATGGACAGAAAACTAGATGATCATACACTGATGTGAATGGAAGACAAAAGGAAAAAAATAAAGGAAGGCAAATAATCTTGTAAGTAATAAAAATGAGCGCAAGAGAAAAGGGAGATAATATAAAAATGTTAAAGGTGATGATGTAAAAAAAAAAATAATAAAAAATGAGCAGAGGCAAAAACTGGAAGACAGAAGACTGTTCAAGTTAAAAGACAAGGTAACAAAGCGAAAGAAATGAACACCAATATGTAAGTGCGGAACATAGGATATGTTAAGACGTGAGGCTGGAAACATAACTTAAAAACTAAGCACTTAGAGAATGAGACACAAGTACCAACTAACTGGTTGATTATCCGTTTTTGCTCTGTAACCTTGACCTTTGACAGATTACACTCTAATTCAATTTACTTTATGCTGAACTAATGCTTAATGAGAGCAAATGGGCGATTAACCTATGTTCATTTCTGAAGAATCGTCCAAAGAAAATGGCAGACTCGTACACGATAATGGTAAACTATTATCTTTATATGAAGGAAAACAAATGCTGTTTTGATGTATTTTAAACGCCCACGCAAGTGGTGTTTAAATGTCCTGGGCTACGCCTCACGAGCTGGTTCACTCTCTACCTGCAGGTTACCTTTTTTTTTTTTTTTTTTTTTACGGAGAAGGCGAAAATTGTGTGCATTTATTTGCTATAAGCCTCATCCTAGCGCTTCCTGGCATCTTTCGTCTTAGAAAAGCTGTAATATATCGCTTAGGAATCATCATTCCTCCGCACATAGGATTTCCTAATTCAACTTTCACTCTAGCATCACTTGGATGGAAGGGCCTCAGAACGAAGAGGAAATCTATTGAAGTAAAGAAGAAAAAGAGGAAGCTCACTGAATGCAGCAGCAATTAGTCCAGCCCAGGTGGATTCTAAGGGACTTAGCAAACGAACTTGGCGACAATGAGGTGGCGCCTCATGATTCTCCCACCTTCGAGTGGCTAATAGTCTGGAAACAGACGAGAACCAAGTGCCAGCAGTGTCTGAAATGCTTGAATTTATCATGAATGTAATTAATACGGACCCTATAATAATAATAAATGTAATTTTTAAACAGTAACCTGACTTTATAAACATGATAAACTTCGAGCACCCGTATCTCAAAAGCTTAGTATTATCTATAGAAATTCCGCATAACAAAATTAAAATAATTTGGATTCTACTTACAGTTTTCGATAGAGGACTGAAAGTAGGACAAACCTGTGCCATCTCCCTCCACCCCAATTAATTTTTTTTTTTTTCTTTTTTTTAAAGAAATGAGTATCACACCGCCATGTAAAAGAAGCTTGACATATGATATTATATATAACGGTGTGCAAGCTGCGTAAAAAAATGATATAAACAAAAAAATGCAACGAAAAAATTTACGACGAAAAAGTTTTTAATGTATCCCTATGAAAATCTGTCTAAAAGTTTACTAAAGTGTCCTCTAATACTAATCCATAAATTTTTTTTAGAAAGACAGGATGATAATTAATAAATGTCCTTCATGTCTCCCTTAATCCCTCTGCCAACTATGGTTCATTCCAGATCAATTCTGTTTGAGATAACATTGCCCAATTACCTTGACCTGTAGCCTTTTCCTGTAACCTTGACCTAAGGCTGATTGTTCTTAAAATCTGTTTATCCTTGTTTTGATCTGCAACCTATCAGAAAGTCAGTCTACATAAGATAAAATATTTGAGTGGATATTGTTATGCTACCTTGACCTGCCTGTTGTTCTAGAAAACAAAAGATGAACCTCTTGAGTTTGACTGAAATCAAATTAAAAAAATGTTTTATTTTGTTTAAACACAAACAAAGATGTTTAACTTTCACCTTGCCCTGTGACCTTCACCTTTGACTGATTGTACTTAAAATCGAATGCTTTTATTTTTGCCTTATCCTCAGTCATTAAACAGTGTTTGGCCTAAATGAGAATAAAAAGTTAAGTTTACCTATAAATATTATGAAAAGCAATAGGTTCCCTCTTTGGCTAACCCTTAACCTATCCACTAAGTTGGTTAATATCGAATCTAAACTGTTTTAGTTATTATGTTCACACACACACACACACACACACACACACACACACACACACACACACACACACACACACACACACACACACACAGTTCAAACTTTAACCTTACCCCTGTGACCTTGACTTTTGACTGATTGCTGTCATAACTAATTCACTTTATTTTAGTCTTACCGTCAAGTTTTTTTTTTTTTTCTTTTTTTCTTTTCAATTTGGTCATGATTAGTTAAACCTTTTTAAATGCTGATTTTGTCAAACCAGATCTGACCTAGCCCTGTGACACTGAACTTTTACGTACTGTTTTATAAATGAACAGTTTACCTAACGCCTGATCCTCAACCCTCTCATCAGGTTTGGTTAGATTTGCATTAAAAACTGTTTGAGTTATTTTGCTAAAACACACACACACGCACATGCGTACCAATCAGAACGTAACACCCGCTCTCACTTCGAGAGCGTGGGTACAAAAAACCTGCAGTAGAAGAGACAATAAAGTAAATGAGAAAAACATTGCTATAGAAATGTCAAAGGTGAGGATGCTCTAAATACTGGTTAAGCACTTTACTGACATCTATTTTGGCTCACAGACCGTCCCAGTTCAGCTGCCTGCCTTGCGCTCTACCTAGTTTTTTTTTTTTTTTTTCTTATATTTACGGCCGCTCTGGCACACGCAAGTACGCGGTTGACCACTGTTCTTGCTTTGTGTGCTTCTGTATGTGTATAGATGTAGGTATGCATGCGCACATGCACACCCCCTCCCATCAGCAACCCCCCCAAAGCCTGGACAGTATCCTTCAAAACGGTACAGTGGCTCAGTGGTTGAGTAAGTGACACTGTGAGGGGCATATGCAGTGTTTTGGCTGCCCTCTGTGTGCAGGAAAAACATACGGATGATAATGAAACATGTGAAAGATAATGAGGCAAACCGAAAGAGAGAAAGTCAAAGTTTTAAATGCAAAAGGTGTAGCTGCAACAAAGCAATGGAGATAAGAAGAAAAACATCAAATAAAACTCAAGTGAGAGAGTTAGAATAGAAGGGTAGCCTGAAGCAGCTAATAATGATTCGTTGCGCATGAGTGTAAGGTGGATTCCTATTCTCACTGGCCACTAAAATTAAAGAGACAGCCGAGAGACAGAGGAATATGCCGGAATATAAAAGAGAAAATAAAGAGTGATATAGAAATGTTAAAAAGAAAATAAGAAGTTAAGATGTGGTGACAAGAAAGGAAAGACTACATAAAAAGTAAGAAAATTAAATGAACGAGGTAGGGCAGCCAGATATGGCTCATTGTCGCCTGAGAGAGCGAGATGGACTAGTGCTTTCATCCCACACCGGAGATTGGATGACGGAAGATGGACGCAGAGCAAGCCACATAGGGGACCCAGCAGGGAGAAGAATGGTGATAAAGAAATGAGAAGGGATGAGAATAAAGAAAAAGAAACCGTAAAAAAGATCAAGCCACGTAGAAGGACCGAAGAAAGGAAAAGGGAGTAATAGAAAGATGTGGAAGAGTGAGACTCAACTGGAAAAAAAAAAAAGGAAATAAAATCACAACTACACGATCAGATGTGTACATGTGTGTTCCTGGTGTACAGGAAACCATTTACTGCGCTGGGCGGTAACATATAACCAAATTATGGCGCTTGATGGTTTAGTGGGTAATTATGGAGCTCCAGTCGGATTAAGCCCGTGTAGGTTTATATCCAAGGGATAGGGTAGTTGGAATTTATTGCTCACGTAATGCTACTCACGGATGAGTGAGGCTGGTCACTCATCTTAAATGTCAGAACCAGCTTGTCAGAATAAACACATAATTTTTATTCGATAGCCACAATACTTGCTAAAAAGGTCGAAGGGCGGATCATAACAAAATCTACGAGGATTCAGAGCAAGAGCTAAAAAGTTAAGCCTACGGGTCAAGTTCATTGTGCAGAGGCCGGAACTATTTTCACGGCAGCCGTAAGAATTGTTTTGGCCTTCAGTAAGCGCATAATTTTCTCTTATTTTAACCTAATTCGAAACTACGGTCGAGGGGCACGTCATGACAAAATCTACGTGGTTTCAGCCAATACCCTAATGATAAAACAAATAGAGCAATCCCAAATTTGGCGCTGCCTTGTAACGTTCATCTTCGTCCTATGGTTTCGAAAAGAAATTGGTTTCGTCCTTGTCTGCCCCTCAGCATCGCCAAATCTCGTTCAAATAGGATAAAATCGTTTTGCCAAGGTCGGAACTATCCTCTTGGCAGCCAAGACAATAGTACTGGTCTTATGAAACGATATGAACCTAATTAGGTACAGTGGTCGAGAGGCATTTCTTAACAAAATATCCGAGGTTTCAGACCAATAGTTTAATGACAAAGCCTACAGGGGAGTCTAAAATATGACCTTGTTCTGAGACCTTGTAATTTAAGCTATTGCTCTGAGAAACTGTTGGTTTGGCCATGGCCTACACCCCAACACCTTCACCAGATTTCTTTTAAATTTGATAAAACTTCTCGTTAAACAGGGGCCGGAACTATTCTCATGGCAGACATGAGAATAATTCCGGTGTTAAGTAAACACATAATATTTTTCTGTTATTGACCAAACATGGTAGGATGGTCGTAGGCCGGCTCATGATGAAATCTATTATTTTTCATAGCCATAGCTTGTGGACAAACCTTGCCAGACAATTTTTTTTTTTTTTTTTTTTTTTTTTTTTTTGAGCCAGAACTCTTTTCACGCAGCCGTGAAAACACGCTTGGTCTTGAGAAAATTATTATAACTTAAGGACAAAGCTTAAAATACAAGCTCATTTTTTTGGAGCCAGAACTCTTCTCACGGCAGCCGTGAAAGCACGATCGGTCTTGAGAAAATTATTAGTTTTTGTTGGATTTGAGCCAGATTTGGTACAGTGGTCGATGGGGACTTCATGAAAAAATCTATGAGGTTTCAGTGCAGTAGCTTAAAGACAAAGCCTACAGGACAAGCTAGTTATGTAGAGACAAGAACTATTCTCATGGCAGCCGTGAGAATGGTGTCGGCCTTCAGAAAGCAAAAGTTCGTCCAATAGTAACCAATTTTTGTACCATTGTCGAGTGGGACTTCATAACAAAATCAACGAGGTTTCAGACCAGTAGCTTAAAAAAGAAACCAACACAGCAGTCTCAAAGTTGGTATTGCCTTGTTAACATCATCTTCGTTCTATGGTTCCGAGAAGTAGTACCGGTAGGTTTCTTCTTGGGCTACCCCTCAACTTCACGAAATTTCTTTTAAATCGCATAAAAACTGATTGTTATACCGGGGCCGGAACTTTTCTCACGGCAGCAGTAAGAATAGTTCCGTTCTTGAGAAAACATTTTTTTTTTTTTCCCTGATGTGAACCATATTTGCTACAGTGGTCGAGGGACAGTTCATGACAAAATCTACCAAGTTTCAGAACAATAGGTAAGTCACAATATTTACTCATTCTTCTCACTGTAGTCTCAAGAAAGAAGTGATTTACTGCATATAATAAGAGACGAGACATTAGATGAGGACAATAAGGGAACAGTAACTCTGAGATGAGGGGATGAACGTCCTTTGGCAACTTCGTGTAACCTCAGCTTCTGCAACGAAAAAATCATTTACTTGACAGAAAAACATTACATATAGACACTAGCTACGCTCTTTCGTCACCACACTATACAAGGTATGCAGTTTGGTACTCGTGTGTGCTTGTACATCTATCTATCTATCTATCTATCTATATATCTATCTATCTATCTCTATCTATATCTATATATATATATATATATATATATATATATATATATATATATATATATATATATATATATAATGTGTGTGTGTGTGTGTGTGTGTGTGTGTGTGTGTGTGTGTATAAAGAAAAAATAATAATTTGGTTTTACGCCTGGTATCTCCGAAGGGCTAAGGCGTTGTCCCTGGGTAGAGGACTTTTGGATTGGAGCGTGTACCATTTTATGACTGGATAGCCCTTCCTGATGTCTTCTAATGACCCTTGGGTGGATTCGGTCAGAGCGGAGCGCTCTAACCTACTGAGCCAGGCTGCTATGATATATGTGTATATACTGTATATATATATATATATATATATATATATATATATATATACATATATATATATATATATATATATATAGAGAGAGAGAGAGAGAGAGAGAGAGAGAGAGAGGCCTGCTGTATAAATTTATATATAGTTATAAATGTGTGTGTGTGTGTGTGTGTGTGTGTGTGTGTGTGTGTGTGTGTGTGTGTGTGTGAAAAACAGTTTATGTTGATCAACCCCAGTCTGTTCGGTCGAGCAGACCCATCGAGAAAGAATATGAATGTCTTCTGATGATGTGAATTTATGGGTGATCGTGTGCAAGTTACTAGTGTTTGTGTGCATAAATGATGTCCAGATTCGAGTGCAACTTCAGAACGATTTTTTAGCATGGACGACACGGTGTCCTAAAAGCGTTGCTTACTACAACCAGAGAACCTTCAACGTGTAAGTTTTTCAAATAAGTAAGATATACTTGACTGAAGATTGTATTAAAATCAAGTAAAGCATGACATTCTTAGTGTGTGTAATGTGAGCCGCTACAGTACACTGACGCCGGTGGGGCTGCCCTAAAAATCTAGAGGTGAGAGCGAAGGAGCATACGTTCACACTCTCCGGGTGCAGACAATAAAGTCCTCCGTTCCCCAGCAAACCATGGTCTATTTTTTAGGCAACATGAGACAAACAACAACAATATTGTTCTGGTTTGTGTAGTTGAGAATATAATATCGGGTTACTATATTTACGGGTCACAATACGGTAAGGTTTCTCCGAGCAGGGCTTAGCGGTTAAGGCACTTTGCCTTCCTGTAGGACTATTATACATTAGCCTCAGACAGATATGGCGACGTGCAGTACAGCCTCAAACCACCCGACTTAAGGTCGAGTGTAACCTTAAGATCGTTTGTGCGTTAGGGCACTGTTTGTTTGTTTATCTCTTCCCATCATGTGTACAATACTGAACTACTGTAAAGCGTAAAGAGCATTTTCAACTTTTTCTTTCTTCTAAGACGCTGGTGTTATTAATGCTTCGCTGTCCATGCTTCCAAACAGCTACCACGGGGACCACAAATCGGAAATTTCGGATCACGTCTACATGTCCCTTGTCTCTGTCCAAATCTCAAACCAAGTCAGACTGAAACTATATGTTGACTGACTACAAACTAGTCTGAAACTCTGAGTGTATATATCGACTGTTTTTGCTGGATTTTTAGCTAAATATGCGGCTTTCATGGATTTGGAGAAAGCATATGACAGGGTGGATAGACAAGGATTGTGGAAAGTATTAAGAATATATGGAGTAGATGGGAAGTTGTTAAATGCTGTGAAGAGTATGTATGATGGTGCTAAGGCTGCAATGCGTGTGGATGGTGAACTGAGTGAATTTTTTTCTTGGAAAGTTGGATTGAAACAGGGATGTGTCATGTCTCCATGGTTGTCCAAGCTGCGCATGGATGGGGTAATAAAAGAGGTACAAGGTAGGGTAGTGGATGTTGGAGTGGCCCTGGTTAGAGAGGGTGGTGTTTGGAAACTCCTTGTACTGTTGTTTGCAGATGATACTGTGTTGTTGAGTGAAGACGAAGGAGAGCTGCTAGGCTTGGTGGATGAGTTTGGGAGAGTGTGTAAGAAACGGAATCTAAAGGTGAATGTAGGGAAGAGTAAAGTGATGGTCTTAGAGAGAGGTGAAGTCAGTGAATGTACAGCGAGGCTGGATGGTGAGGAATTGGAAAATGTGAGTACGTTTAAGTACTTGGGTAATGTGATGAGTAAGGATGGAGGTTTGGAGGATGAAGTGCTTGAAAGGGTACAGCAGGGAAGAAAGGTTGCTGGTTCCTTGAAAGCAGTGATAAGAAGCAGGGAAGTGAGCATGGAAGTGAAAAAGTTACTACATGACAGTATTGTGATACTAACTCTAACGTATGGAAGTGAAGCTTGGACGTTGCTGGAAGGACACAAGTCAAGAGTGAGAGCAGTGGAAATGAGTTATTTAAGAGGAGCCTGTGGAGTCACATGGAAAGACAGGCTGACAAATGAGAATATAAAGGAGCGTTGTGGTGTGGATGTGGATGTGATTGGAAGCGTTATGAGGAATACACTGAGGTGGTTGGCCATGTGGAGAGGATGGAGGGTGAAAGACTGACGAGGAGAGTGTATGTGAGTGAGGTGGAGGGGGGAAGAGGGAGGGGGAGGCCGAGGATGAGATGGAGGGATTGGGTGGAGAGGTATATGAGAGAGGGGGGTGTGAGTTGGGAGCAGGGCAGTGAAATGGCTGGGGACAGTGCGACGTGGAGGCGATATGTTTGTGGCCATCCCGAACGGGATTGAGGCGTCTGGCAATAGATAGATAAATAGAAATTTTTATGCTTGCCTTCCTTAATGCTAACACCCACTGAATAGTCATACTGTACGAGTATTTGCACTAACGCAGTCTGGCTTGCCTTCAGTCAAGCATTACCGAGTAAGTTAAATGTAGTAATGCTTTAAAGGCAATTATCTCATTCTTAATCAGGAAATGTAATTATATAATAGTAATGATATGTATCTTGGGGAGTTTCCGGCTGTAATTTATTCACTATTTAACGATTTAATTATTGGGACAAGAGTAATCTATTTAAAATCGTCCACTCTATGAAACAACAATTTTGCTGAGGGAATAATTTAACTCTTAAGTGCAACATAGCTGGAGCAGGACAGGAGGGACGCTTTTAACATCTCTTTTGAACGCTGAATATTGTAAGCTCTTGAAAAGCGACGGAAAATTATTCTACAGTTTTATATAAAGAATGATCCACGTTGCTATATTAGATTTTCTTTTTGGATAAAGTGTGAAGACTCAGAGCCACGCTTTGAGTTTCTGTGGTTGTATCGGTATGTCTCCTTCAGGAACATAACAAAGCGCAAAAATTTCTGGCTACCGTCCCAACAAACTACCTGCCACCCCAACACCCTGACCTCACACAAAACCCTAGTAGCTTCAGTGCCAACAATGCAATTCCCCTCATCCTCCCCTTCCACTCAACCCCACCTCCCACATTCTGTCCCTCCAACAACCCCTTCCTCTTCTCCCTCTCCTCTCCACACCCCCTCCCCGAGCTTTGAAGTTGTGTTCATCAAAACAAACTGGCAGGATAGGGCGAGAGAGAGTTAGACCTTTTCAAGTTTTTTAACTGTATCCGCACTTGATTTTCAATAAAAGTCCGTTTACAGTATTTGCATATTTCCTATACTTCTCTTAAAATCTTTTTGAAGGAACTCATCACAATGTTTACATTTATATATATATATATATATATATATATATATATATATATATATATATATATGTATATATATATCATTCCATATTCACAAGATAATATCTACAATGTTTCTGAAATAAGGAAAAATGCTTCCATATCTGCCCTAATTTTCTCTTAATTTGAACCGAAATAGCAATAGCAGCAAAAAATAGCAACAGCAACAACAACAAAAACAAAAACAACAACAATAATAATAATAATGATAATAACAATAATAATGATAATAATAATAATAATAATAATAATAATAATTATATCAATAATAATAATCATAATAAATACAATAATATATATATATATATATATATATATATATATATATATATATATATATATATATGTGTGTGTGTGTGTGTGTGTGTGTGTGTACTGTTCCGAAAGTCAGGTACCATAGATATATTAATAAAACTACAATAATTGTCAGCAATGGCAATCATTTTGGAGGCTCTAATTGCATGATGTTTGAGTATTACTTGACCTATTGGTACTGATGTTTGCACACAGATGTGATCGTTTCTTTCATTTCCCCATAACTCTCTCCCTATGTGTCAACAAGTGAGTTGGTGGAGGGTTAGTACCCCTCCCCGTAAAACAAATAACTGAGTCAAATGGCCACCCCCATACGGGATTATGACGTCTGGCAATAGATGGATAGATTGATAGAACTCTATGATTCCTGACTCATTAATCAAATTTAGGAAACTTTTTCTGTGTCTTTACAGATTTGATGATATATTATAAAATTTTGCAGTAAAATTTATATCGATGTCTCTGAGCTTCAGTATGCAAAAGGCAAAAACTTTCAAAAATCCCAGCGACCAGAAAGGCTGAGATGAATTAAGAGTGGCAGGCGGTCGGAGGTTTGCGGGGTGCTGGCGACGCTGCAGGGGAAGCTAGGTTATATCGGCATGGGTGACGGGTGGAAAATTCTCGTACTGTAGTTGATTTCGACACTTATTTAGCACGATCAAGGTTAGGTTTGAAATGTCTGTAATGGTTAGGTTATTATATTGTGGATTAGAAAAGCCCAGTTTTAAAGTTAGGCTAGGTAAGTGATATATGAGGGTAATGAAGCTATAATGGGTTAGGTCTGGTTAGGTTAAATCAATTTGGGTTAGGTTAAGTTAGAATGCGTTGAGTTAGGATTAAATTCCTTACAGTAAGTAAGCTCATTCTAGAAAGAGAAACCTTTGCGTGTGGTGGTGAAGGGTGCAAAGGAAAGTTGGCAGACATCAGAAGGGAGAAATGGAATGTAGCTGAGAATGGAAGATCAACAGGGTGTGGCAGAGGATGAGATAGGACAAAACCTTCATCGTCGTCGATGGGTCAGCTGGTATAGTCACGATCACAAGGTGACCGACACTACCCTGCCGGCTGTGGAGGTAGTAGATGTTACATGAATATAATTTTGTGTCTTGGTAGTATGAAGTACACAACATAAGAGAGTAATATTGGCGAAGGAATGACAAATAATGGAGGCTGGATACAACGCTCGCAGAATATAGTTGATGAATATTTGCATCTGACAGTACAAGCCTGGGATATGATCAAACGGCTTAGAGAATAAATGTCAAAGTGTGATTCATAAACTTTCTCATTATATTAATGCATACGTATACGTGAGGATGTTTTTGGACACGCCACTGCTGAACAGACTGATGGCTATTTACAAAGTTCGAAAAAAATATGATCGTCTGTTCATGCTTAATTTGTCACGTGTTAGAATAGCTTGAGCCAGTAGCCAGTTGGTTACAATGAAGCCATGTTTTAGCGCGTAAAGGGCAATTCCAAATCAGCCCAGAAAGACGAGAGCTCAGATTTACTAGGCTAGTAGCCTACTGTGTAAAGTCAACGCGGCGGCTTACTTCACCTGAATGAGGTAGTCTGAAAGCTGTCAGTTTACTATGGCAAGCTGCAGTTTCTCCAGTATTCATTGCCAGAGGTGCTAACAAAGTGTACCTGAAATAATACTGTCGGACACTTCCAAAGCTATCACACGACTACAGCATTGCCTGAAGTGCTATGAATCATCTCCATCGGGAACCCTCCGCCTCATAAAGCCATCAGGTCAGCCTCCTCCCGGCATCTTATATCTGGGTGGCGGAAGAGTGGAGGGGTTGGCCAATAATTTATGGACAGGACGCCAGTCCAGTTCAACGTAGAAACGAATGTCCAAACCGGTGACAAGACTCCGGCACGACTGCTGACTTGGGAAGAAAACGTACACGAATCACAGCAAAACCAGAGGAAAACATCATTTGCGAGGATGTTTGCAGGATGGGGAAGACGTGTGGAAAATGATACATGGGGAAGGCGAACAGCAAGAAAGAGTGAACCTCTTGGCAGGAACGTGTGATAAAATTAGGGAAGATAAGGAGGGAGGAAAGCTGTAAATTGAGGGAGGCGAAGGGCGGACTGTGGAGTTTGACGAGGAAAGCGGGGAGGGTTGGTGTGGGCAGGGAGGAGAGAGGTGGGGATAGGCTGTGTGGGCAGCGGGGGGAGGGAGAGATGGAGAGGGTGGTATGGGCAGGGAGAGTAGAGATGGGGGAGCAGAGGGGGGAGAGATGTCGATGTGATACACATACTGTATATAGTGAAGAACAGTGGGAGAAAACGAGTAGGTGTAAAAGATAGGACTAAAACGATGTGAAAATGAAACTAAGAAACAGTACATCAAAGGCGAACAAACGAAGCTAGGGAAAAAACAGTAGCCTATCACAATAATGATTAGGGGGAGCTCATGATATGATATACGGTACTGTTTACAAGCAGAAAAATCGTAGGGGGGAGGACAGGAAAATAACAAAATGAAACACTTTTTATAATGTGTAATAGCACATAAAAAACATGAAACGATAATGAAAGCTAATCTGATAAAGAGAAATATGCATATACATGAGAGAGATCACGGGATAATATATACAGTGATGGAGAAAGAAACTGAGTAAAAGAGCTGACAGAAATATGACTATGTGAAAGCAAAAGAATGAGAAACGATCCAGTAAATAAGAGGAAATAACAACGAAGGATATTATGAGGGAGACAGAAAGGAGATAAAACAGAAAGAGATAATGTACGAGGTAGTTATGGAGGGACGCAGAGAATCAGTCGGGTGGGAGAGGATATAATTATAACAAGGTGAAAAGTAAAAGATTGAGAAATTTGCACATTAAATGTTAGGGGATAATGACGATCGAGAACAAACAGGAGAAAGCAGTTACAAGAGCGATCAGAGTATGATATGGCGATGGAGGGAGGTAGAAAACTACAGTAGTAGGCATGGATGACAAGGAGAAAATACAAGTCAAAGCAGTTGCCCATGAATGCGTATCGCCCGCCATCGCTAAAATACTAGATCAGTAATCCTTGGTAATTAGAGGCATATCATTGCAGGTTCCCCAAAATAATAATAATAATAAAAATCTATTTCTCTGTTTACTCCTACTAAACTAAATATCTCGCTAGCACTCAGAGGCCAGAAGTCTGGGGAATTATGTTGGTGAAGGTCATAGAGTATAACGGGAGTTTGAAGATTTTCAAATAGTTACCCTTGAAATAGCAGTTCTCTTCATTCAGGATATGATAGAAAACAGTGAATAATGGCAAGCTAAAAGAAAAAGTTAGATGGTATTATTTTCTTGCATAATTCTCTGGCAGTCGGAGGCGTATCATCACAGCTCTGCCAAAATTATTGACAAACAAGCCTTGTGTCCCATAATATTGCACACAGTGTTTGGATACAAGAAGCCCATTTGATTTTTCAGATGTTTTGGGAGCAGCAAGACACATCATGAACGCAGGTGATTACATTATTGCCTCACTAGGCGGGTGATAACAGTATGAATAATAAAAGCAACAGCAATGTTAAGGAAAGGAGAAAAACGAGTATTCAAGGAGTATTAATGGAAGCATTTAAGTGAACGGCAAAAATAAGAGATTTGGATGTGATATAGTAAAGGAAGCAGGCAAAAAACGTGTAGGTAAGAGAACAATAATATAACATTGTGTGTGTGTGTGTGTGTGTGTGTGTGTGTGAGAGAGAGAGAGAGAGAGAGAGAGGGGGGGGGCTACCCTCCTTCACATCATTCTTGCCATTCCCTTTTTGCCGCCATTCAGCTAATGTACGACTCGTGTATGATTGTGATGTACTGTACCTGCTTGGGTACACGTACCCTAATCTGGACCATAGTGAGATAGACTGTGCTGTATAAATTACTTCATTCTTTTCTTAATTACTTTCCTCTCCGCAATGAACACAACTACATTTCATTATGATCTAATTTCCAAGTGGTTCATTACGTTCTCATCTCCAAACGGTGTCTGCATCGTCATCTCACACACCGAGTAAGGGTGGTGCTAAACTATCAACTTTACTTTCTTTTTCTTTCCTTCTTTTTTTTACTTCTCTACTGATTTCACAATAAGACAATGAAACACTCAGAATACAACTCCTATGTCCTACATCAGGGGTCGGCAACCTTTTCAGTGCGAGGGCCAGAGAAAGCTTCTAGGAGTAGCCTGCGGGCTGGAGTGCCAAAGAGAACCCAAAAGTGACAGTGTACAAAAATTTTATAGAAAGCAGGCAAACCAGTGACTAGATTACAAGAAATATATTGAAATACATGCAAATCAGTGACCCCTGTTGCGGGCCGGATTGTTATATAAATATCAAGCAGGGTGACGGGCCATGAGTTCGGACTCTGCGGGCCGGATCTGGCCCGCGGGCCGGAGGTTGCCGACCCCTGTCCTACATGTTTGATACTGAAACACTGTATCTTTGACTTTGCTGTTTGACTGACTATTCGCAAATTCGAATCTCTTTACCCCTGCCGGAACCTCGACCCTTTAGAAAATGAGCTCAGATCGGATCAGAATTTAGTTTCACTGTCAACACTTACTGTAGATACACAGACAAACAGACAACATAGACAGGACCTAATATAATACAACCACGTGCTACAGAGCTTTAGTCACATTTATGGGAATTAAAACTATTCAGTACCATGCCTATTGTAAATAACTGTAAAATATGGATAAACCTCATACATTTAAAAGTAAAGTATCCATCTTTGAAGCCCTATTATGAACAAAAGGCGGTTGTGGCGACTATTTTTGGTTTCATAGATTTCTGTGGACTCAGACAGTGATTTCGCACATATCCTCTCATGCTTTATTCATAAAATGTGGCTTGCATCATACCTTTGAATTATTACACATGCTTGGCAATAGATCTTTTCCACGTGACGTCACGGGTCATGTGACTTTTGTTTACGATGCCATACTGGACGGCAATTTGTCGGACGTCTAGAGAGAAAGAACTACTGATTCCACAATGGTATTCCACTGTTGTGCCATCATCTGTAAGACATGGCAGAAAAGTGGAAGTGGAGTAAACTTCTACCGGTTTCCAGCCAATGAGGAAAGGCAACAGATGTGGATACCTTCCATAAAGAGGGAGAATTGGCAGCCGACGACCTACACCCGACTCTGTAGCAAGCATTTCATAGCAAGTGAGCTACCCCCCCACCCCCTCCAACCCCACCCACATCCCCCCCCACCGCCACCCAACCACCTCACACACACACACACCCCCCAGACACACCCCCACCACCCTCCCACTGCCACCCCAACTCCCGCACCGCCACCCCGACTCCCGCACCGCCACCCCGACCCCCCCACCGCCACCCCCCACCGACCCCCCCCCACCGCCACTCCCACCACCCCCACCCCACCACCGACCCCCACCACCCCTCACTCCCACCCCCCAAACAACCCCCTACTCCCCACTTTCGAACCCCCCACCCCCTCACACCGCATGCCCCCAACTCCCTTCCGCAAGCCCCCGAGCCCCCCACAATACCTCCCACCACCACCCAACCCCCTTCCCCTCCACCCCCTTCCCCTCCACCCCCTTCCCCTCCACCCCCTTCCCTTCCCACCCCTTACAACCCATCCCCAACCCTTCCCCACACCCTCACCCCCCACACCCCAACCCCTCAAACCAACCCTAATCCCATCCCCCACTCCCATTGCCATTCAAACCCCTCCCACCCTCCTTCCACCTCCTTCGCCCACTCCCATCCCCCACCCTCCACTCATTCATCAACTACTTGATTCCCAGTCAGTGTATACAATCCCTACCCCTTTGGCCCCATTTCAATAATTAGCTGATTACCAAGACGATTTACATATAATGTATGTCAATTCCAGCTAGATATAATACACATATTTACCTTGAGGGATGCCCCGGTGATCTTTCACGGGGTGTTCACCAAACAGTGATAGAGATCGTTATATCTGATATCTGGTTTCGGTCACCCGTACTTGAAACAGGTAAATTTCTCTCTTGATATGGAGTAAGCATCCAGCCTCAAACACTTTATTTTGTACCTGTACAGATATTGGTGGCATTGATCCAGATTTCTGCATATATCAGACAATTCAAAATCTGACAGCCCTGTCTGGACAGCCATTGCTGCGAGGAGTTTGCCGTCCAATATGGAGTCGTAAACGAAACCACGTGACTTCTGTGACGTCACTGGAAAAGGTCTATACTGTGAAGGGAGTATTTTTTTCACCAGATGTGTGTGTGTGTGTGTGTGTGTGTGTGTGTGTGTGTGTGTGTGTGTAAATAAAATAACTCAAATAATTTTGATCCGATTTGTACCAAACTTGATGGAAGGATTGAGGTCCTGCCCTCTTGTTGACCTATTGTTTATTAAATTAATAGCTCAAAGTTTAAGGTGACACACCAAGATGAACTTGAACGTTATTCGTCCGATTTACACCAAACTTGGTGGAAGGACTGTAGGTAAGTGTGAAGTGATTTGATTATAAGAACAATAATTCAGAATCAGGGTTGTAGGCTAAGGCCAAAGGTTCGACCTTTTAATTCAGACTGTTCATATTCGATCAGAATCAAACTTGGTGGAAGGGTTGATGGTCAAACAAGGATGATGAGATTCGATTATAAGAACAACATATCAAATGCCAAGGTCACAGGACAAGGTACACTAAGTTTTTACTCATTTTAGGACAAAGTTGGTACAAAAGTGAGGGTCAGGAAGAAGTGAAGTAATTCAGCATTTAGAACAACCAGTAAAACACCAAGATTACAGGACAAAGTCAAATGTTTGGCCCTTAGATTAATTGTAGGATGCAGATGTTACACTCTCTGAGTGCTCCTTCTTGTTGCTTTAATGTTTAGAGAATAATGTGTCCCCCTTATCATGCCATTAATCAAGTACTTTAGGTCGAGGAAAGTCGAACTGGTAACTTGGTGGCAGAGAAATGTGAATATGTAAGAACCGATCAACATGCTAGTGATATGACTTAAGGAAATGTCTAGAATCTTCTTTAACTGTAACAAGGCACTGCATTTTTGACGGAAATGAAGGAGGCTGAAGAAACGTAGTCACCATTGCTAGAACCTTTTTTTTGTGGCAACCAATGGAGAGTATTCTTTTATTTCTGTACAAGATTAAATAAACTAAGAACTTTCAGATCGATCATTCTGTGCGTACACACCCGATTTGTATGGTTCATACACCATGTTTTTAATATGGACGAAGGAAAAAAAACAAAAACGGACGCTTGGTTTGACTTACATAGGACATATGAGAGAGCACTGACGTCCTCATTAGGGCACTTGCTCGAATTTACGTAAGATGTTTTCCGTATAAGATTCCCTGAAGCTTTTCACAGTTAGATAGGTTTGTTAATCTTACAAAACAAAAATATATATCTTTATGACATCACTTTGGTTAGTATATCCACCATGTGTTAATGTACTTCTCCTACGGGAAGTTATAATTGCTGAAACTCAGTTCATCGATGCCTCGTGCTTTCTTTCTATAATCAGTTTTGTTCACCCATCTATTGTTTTTTTTTCGTACCTGCACGATTCTTTTGATGTCAGTTCAGCTGTTTATCTAACTATTCTCCCTTTACATTGCCTTTTCTTGTTTCAGATCGCTTCTTCTATTCTCGCTATTTAATTTAGAACGACCATTACATGAAATTTTTGCCTGCTTCTCAAAGCAATTTTAATTTCAATTGCCACATTGCAGTTTGATATTTCATTTGTGTGTGTGTGTGTGTGTGTGTGTGTGTGTGTGTGTGTGTGTGTGTGTGTTCTTATCTATATGTACTTTTTAAAAACTTAACAGAACTGTATGAGATTTGTAATATCTCTTCTTCCGTAATTGTTGTATCATACATTTCATTCAAATGTATGACTAGTCTGGCACACCGACCTTCATCTGGCAGCTGGTTCCAATAGTCAGTAAATCTCTTTGGAAAACTGTACTTCATTATTTCTGTATCACCCCATCTTTGGTGCAGTATCCGGCTATGTCCCCTTCACTTTCTTTTTTGCAGGTATTATGTAGTCTCTCTTGTCAACTTCCTCTCGTCTTCTTGTACACTTTCCTCCCTTCTTGGTACACACTTGTTCACCATTATCATGCTACTTCTCATCTTTGTTTTGATGAGGGTGTATCCAGTCTCCTCAGTTGGTCATTTTAAAATTAAATGCCTCTGACTCGGCACCCACTTTGTGTCATTTATTTGCATGTTTACTTTTTCAATTATGTTTTATTTTTCATGTGATGGTCCCATGCAACTGCTGCATATTCAAGTGTTGGCTCCAAAATTCTGTAAATACATTCTCACTCTGTCCTCATGTATATACATTTATCCTACATTTATATTTTCTAGTTTTTTTTTTTTTTGTATATCATTCTTTCCTTCACCTGGTCTTGAGAGAAAGAGAGAGAGAGCATAGGTCTGAGAGGCGTATTCTAGTACAATGAATGTGGTCTCTCCCAGTACTTACCTAACACTAAATTTTAAAAAGATCTGTTTCGAATCATTACTCAGAAATTTTGCTGACAAGAAAAAGGACGAAGATGCGGTTCTTGCAGTTAACTTTCCAGTTTAGAGGTTTTCCTAGACACACATCAAGGTCAAGCGTGAGATGGATGGGAGGGGGAGCACGTAAAAGTTTCAATTACATTTGCATATTTCCTCTTTCACTTCTGTTTACCCAAGGCACTGCCCCATCTCCTGCCGTACTGCTGCTGTCAGATAGGTTTTGGTGTTTGGAAAAGACACGGATCATAAAATGTTTAGTTGTTTTCTGTTTGGAAAAAAAAAAAAAAAAAAAAGACTTTGTTTCTGCCTGGAGAAAGTAGAGGTCATTCTTTCTGCTTGGGGAAAACAGTGGTCTTAGTTTTCTTCTGCAATGTGTGTTGAACGATGATTGGCAATGCGTGCAGTGTCATCACGCTGGCCACACAGATGCTACGAATAAAGACTGTGTGTGCTGGATGTGGTGATTCCTTAACCCGCTGACTGCTAGGATTTCTCTACGTTGAGCCAAATCTCCTGGTGTTAGCCGGAATATAATACCCAACTGACTGCAGTAATCCAAGTGAGCGTGTTAAACAGTCATGTCCACGCTTCCAATATCTGATCTTCATTACAAGAATAATAATCAACTAGTCGTCTTGGTGATGGAAATTATTCAGTCCACCTTAATTAATCTTACTTATGTTTCAGTCACTTGCTCATTCAGTTGCACTAAAGTGCATTGTTATATCACCCACAAAATAATTTAGATTAAAAGTAGGCCTACTCAGAGAGCATAGCGACGTCTTGCCCGAAATTTCAGCTTGACCCGACCTGGACCAGTAAGATTGACCTTTGACTGATCTGCACCAATAATGAATCACCTCTTTCCATCTCCACACAGTACATGTGCTGAATTCGATTAAAAATAAGACATTCGCGAGAATACACCGCGTCCTGAACGTTGATCTTTCAGCGATATGCACCAAAATCAAATCACTTCTTTATAGACCAGCGCCAAGTGTATGCCACATGGCTAATCCAGACTGGATCGAGGGTTCATGAGAAATGTTAACACTTATAGATACACGTACCGTTCTTACAAAAGAACTGTCACAAAACTACAGCAATTCCTTCAGCGTCGCTAATGAATACTCCTGCTTATACCACTCATGAAAAAATAGAAATGTTGGTGTTAATGTATATAATAAAGGACACTAATGTGAACTGTCCGTAAGTAACTTTGGGCAAATGCTTATACTCTCTTACTCTATCCCTCTCCTTTGTTGTGCATGGAATCCCAACACATGCTGACCTCAAAATGTTTTTATAGAAATATTCAAGCTCACTTTAGTTTTGTTTTCTCACTACTTCGCCAAGTTCATGAACTCATTCCATATTTTGCTTCTCACGGGAATCTTTTGATGTAACCATTAAAGACCTTCATTTTCTTGAAAAGAATACCCTCCGTTAATATGTAAAGAAGTGAATCGTGGGATGAATTGTGAGGCTAAATTAAAAATTACTGTAATGAAGCAGCAAAAACAGGTGTGGGAGGTGTCATTAACCTCAGAAGACATTTCAACACCCAGCTGACAACACATGATCCAAAAGTCTTGCTCACTGTACATGGGGTTTCTTGTGGCTTGATTAAACTGTCTCGTCTAAATCACAGTAATATTTTTTCCTTAGGGACATAGCACTACTGTAGCAGAGATACTTCCTTCCCCTTGTAGACATTGTACATAGCCTATTTCTTCTATCCCACTGAGCCCTACCCGTTATAACATTTAGGGTCAATTTTTTAACCGTTAGACGATAATTTTCAACTGGGAGAATGCTGGACGACCGTACCATGACGAGCCAAGTCGTTTACAAAAATCAGTCCATTCATCTCATTATCAGTCTGACTGTCTGTCCATCTATAGCCAGAGGCCTTAATCTTGGAATGGGTGGCCACAATCGAATCGCCTCCATGTCAATTCTGTCGTTCGTTATCAGGCTGACCCATCTATTCACACCCGAATCACTCAGATTGCTTCCTGCTTGTTGTACAAAATCATTTTCAAAAGATTTCCAGTGGTCTGACAGTAACTTATTACATAATTTTTCACTCTGATGTGTAAATCTGCTTTCAAATTTATATATATATATATATATATATATATATATATATATATATATATATACTGTATATATACAATTTTTTTTTATAAGTTATAAGATTTCCGTCAAAATATCATACGGGTTGAAGTTTGCAATCAAGATACGAAAGTATAAAGGTCAACCGTGAAGGATACATAAATAGGCAATGACAATTTTTTTTCTTACACTCCGCCCTATAATAACACATCAGTCTTAGGGATTATTGTATTTTTTATTGATCACATTGCTCCACTTCCTTCACGGATTTACAGTACTATAGCCTAATTATGATTAATGTAGAATCAATGAAGATGCAGAAAGGTAGTGAGCTACATGTAATATAATTAAGAAATTATTGCAATATACTTTTGTTTGCAGTTACAGAAAGTGAGATTTTTATCTCTGTATAGCAAGGTGGAATCCATTAAAGCTCCAATTTCCGGGATTCATAGCGAGGTTGGACTCAATAGGGAAGTTGGGTTAGTCAAGAGTATTTGATTGGTCTCATTAAGCTGAATAAATCAGTGTTATTTGATTTGCTTACGTCGGCTGGAAATAACGTCTATAATCTCATGGTATGACACATTCGATCGCCAATATACTGTATAATTGATGATGAATTACGCTCTGATACGGAAATGCATAGATTTCATGTCCCGACAGGATGTATGCAAGTACTCTACGTAAATTCGCAGTTATTCACGAGGCCCGTACAGTGATAGTTAAATATGTACTAAAAGGCAAACAATTAGAGCTCTTTTACTTTAACTTGACCTAGATTTTCATCCTTCTGCATTTAATTTCATGTAGCTCAGTGGCAGAAAAAGATATTACTACGACTCTACGTCTTTCCATAGCTCTTCTCGTGACAGGCATCATATTCTAGTTTTAATTTGTTGTTACATTCAAGAGGGAGAGACAGCAGGTTTAGGCAAAGTTAGTGCTAGAAAAGTATAGGTACATTATTTGAGGAAAAGGTTGTTGGGTCGCTGGTCCAGGAGGGCAAGAAACTGGTGAAGTCTTGGCGACGCAGAGACTGTTTGTTTTTAGCCACAAAAATACACCTAAGCGAGAGGGCGAGGTAGTCACTAACTTGCAGTAATGGCGCCCAAGAACCATTAAGTTTAAACAGAGTTGGTGCTGCCCGGTGGCTGAGCGGCACGTTACTGTCCTAAACTCTCACGGCCGCATTATTGAAACTAAGTGCGGGGAGGTGTAAGCAAGTCCTTAATATTTGACGATCATATTATGTAATTGTGAGATGAGATCAGGTTGAATTCCATATTGCAGACTGTAGTTAACAACAATTCATAATGGTCTGACAATGTCCAGCATCCTCACATGCTTTAGAAACTAATAAAAACTTGGGGCTTCTCCACACTTTCTAGTCCTCGGCTTTAATATTAAAGCCACGGTGTTGCTTCACTAGTCGATATAAAATGATGCTCCCATACTCCTTCCTGTATGGAAATTGTCTGGATTACTATCTTGAAGCTTTATCAAACAGACGTATTTAACTATTACACTGCGAAACGTCACCTATCAGGTGAAAAAAAAATCATCTGGTGGTAGAAAGCACAAAAAAATGGACGTAATCGTACTAAGACCAATGGACATCTGCAAACCCTTTAAGGTATGGTTTTCCTCTCACCTAACAAGAAGTCGTCGGACGATAGGAATGACAAAATATTAAAATGCGTCATGTTTCTGAAAGATTAAAATGAATGTCAAGTAAAAACATACTTACCAGTTAACCACTGCCTACGGAGTGGACTACTTGAGTAGCAACCCGGTACTGTCAGTCCTAACGCAACTCAGCAGAACAGAACATCAGCACGCACTCACCTAATTTCTACCATCAGGCCATCCAACCTACTCCCCCTTTAGACGCCTCACAAGGCCCAGCAATCCTCCTATGTGACAAACTCTTTCACATGTCACCACTCCGGCGCGAGTTCCTACTGTTGTTTCATTCAGGAGTGGTGTAATGGTGTGAGCAGAACTGTTTTAATGACATGTCGGTGGGTCTTATGGAAGTTCATTTTGTTTTAACAAATTTCAGATCATCAAACTGTTACCTTCCCCGGCTTGGGAACTAACTAAGATCCTTTCATAAAACAGCTTACCTCTTTAACCACTTGGCCACCACCTCCCCCACCAGAATGCCATCACAAATTCACTCTGCCATTTTAGCACAAGTGCCACCACATCTACTTTACCTGCCACCTTGTTTACCACCAGTACCAGCACCAGTGCACCTCTGACGTCTTGATTATCACTAATGCCTCCACACCTGCACTCACTGCCACCTTGTTTATACCACCATACCTCCACACTTGCACTACCTGCCACCTTTTTTTACCTCCAGTGCCACCACACCTGCACTGCCTGCCACCTTGCTTACCACCAGTGCCTCCACACATGCACAACCTGTCATCTTCTTGATCATCATTGCCACCACACCTGCACTCTCAGCCACCCTGTTTATTACTAAAGCCACAATACATGCACTCTCTGCGACTTTTTTAAATGCAAGGAAGAAGGTACCAAAGGCTAGAAGTCGGCAAGATTGTCCCTCCAGTTCCATCACATCTATACCTCTCGCCACTTCTACCACCAGTAACTCCACATATGCACTACCCGCAACCTTCCTTACCACCAGTGCCACCACAAATGCACTACCTGCAACCTTTATTACCACCAGTGCCACCACACATGCACTGCCAGCCACCTTCTTTACCACACCTGCCACCACACTTGCAATACCTGGTGCTTCGTGCCAGCTTTTTTATGACGTTAAGAGGAGGATTATGTAAAGAAACATTAGTTTAGAACAACTTTCTTTCCCTGACCGTTTTCGCCATTTTTTTTTTTTTTTTTCAATCAGGAATAAAGTTTTGACATTTTTATCCCTACACTGTATTTTTCCCATCAATATCCTCTAATGTTTTGACAACGGTGACCAAGTCTTCTCGTCTTAAATCTTACAGTCCCTGAATAGGCTCTCTAGTTATTTAGCTTTGTATCTGTAGTTAGGCTACGGATTACATTTGAATTGCTAACTGAAGGTAGAGGTATCGAGCTCCTACCAAAATACTCGTTCAACGAGCTTTAAACTCGCGCGCGCGCACGCACACACACACACACACACACACACACACACACACACACACACACACACACACACACACACACACACACAACTGACTTGACAATGTTCGGTATTTTGATAAACAAAACAAGAAAGAAAACCCAGAGTATCTATTAGTACGTCAGACAAAAATTACATGCAAGCAACAGACACACTAACCCTGGCAAAATAAAGAATACTCTGGAGAAAGAAGATACATTGCTTGGTCGACTCGGAATTACTGGACCTCTAATGCAACACGAAAGTTTTATCGGAGAGCGAGTTATTTGCGGGTGTTTTTAGTTGCTGGTGACTGGAGTGGGTAGGTCTGTAATTTCCTGATGCTTTTAGGATGCAAATAATGTTTTTCTCATTTCAACTTATTTTTTCCCCAAGCAGACTGTATATCTGGTGAATTTTTAGTTGTAATTGTTTTGTTTAAAGATGATAATGAAACATGGCTATTTAGTCAACAAAAAGCTCACAGGCCGTTGCTAGACAGGTGCCGTCATCCTGTCATTTTCACAGTCATATCTGACTGTGATGATGTCTTCTGACCCCACTCAAAGAGGAGGCAAAATACAGTGCTTGTCCCATGTTATGTAACTCCCTCCCGCACTCACTATTCCCTCCCTCCCTTCCTCCCTCCCTCACCCACTCACTCACTCACTCGATCACTGAGTTACTGTACATTCTTAAAGAATGGGATCCAACAGGCCTTATGGGAGGAGTCTTAGGGAAACGAGATATTGCACAACGGTAGACTTGCCCCCGGGTCAGGTGCAAGACATGGTGTATCCCGAGAGGACCGCCCCGTCCATTCAAAAGCATTAGTCACTGCCAGTTTTTTACCTAGGAACACGAATTTTTGCACAATAGTAGAGCTGCACTCGCGCCAGGTTATCAGTATAATATGAGTAGGATCAAGGATAACTTCCCCCCTGTTATGCATGGCCAAAGTTCTTAACAGAAGAACATGAAATTTTGCACAATGATATTCATCCCGCCCACGTTTTAAGAAAATCAGAACCATCATGGGTCACCCTTCTCGGGGGAGGCTGCCTCCTGGGGTCCTTACCAAGGCCTTAATGCACGGTCATGATTTCTGGCCCAGGAACACGAAATTTTGCATTGTGATAGGCTTTCACCCCGGTCACGTCTTATTCAGGGAGAAACCCCCGATGCTTACCCCCATGCCCATGGGGGAACTACCTACAGGGAGGACAACGCCCAAGTTTTTGCGGAGGCACAGGAAATTTTGCACAGTAGCAGACCGTCTCCTGGATCAGAGTATAAAGAAGGTGGGGCCCTATGAGTCCGCCCCTCTGCCAACCTCCAGTAAATAACTATTTCTTTCCCTACATAGTGTTGCAGGAGTGGATGTGGCTATAAAGGGTTCCTTCAGTCTGTTCTTAGTGCCGCGAACTGTTCAAATGGATTAAAATCACATACTGAAATTGTGTTCACTGTGAGGTATGTAACATTTTTCATCCAAGGTTGACCCATCATAGGTACAGTTTGTCCTCAGCTCATGAATGATGACTGTGATAAATAACACGCTTCTCTCGATATATGTATATATATATATATATATATATATATATATATATATATATATGCTGCATTCCACCAGAGAATATGCACTTTGCTATGCCTCATCGCGTTAAGGACTGCTACTTGATATCCACGTCAGGCTCACCTTCGTTGTCTTAATCTGGCATCTACAGTAGAGGGCGATTATTTACATTTTTACTGTGGATAACATCGTAGACATTTGTTCCACTTCTAGAAATTAAACTGAATTCCATGGTAAGTCATAGAACAATTTTGTAAAAGGAACAACGAAGGTAACAGATATAAAAGGAGATTCAAGAGAAAGTGTCCCACTGTTTTGGGCATGTTAGGAGAAGAAAAGAAGAATATAGTGAGAAAAAAATAATGAAGGAACTGGGATGGAGGAGGAGAAAGAAGCCGAAGAGATTGCTGGATAGTTAACCGAAAACAAATAACCTGAACATTAAGTGGGAAAAGCTGCAGACTAAGATAATAATCAATCGATGGGGTTGCAGAATGAAAGGGATGTGCAACGAGAAAGACGCTTGCAGTGCATCTGCAACCTTATGTTTACCTTTATATCCTTACCCCGTTTTGACAAGGAAAAAAGTATTAGACGAGGGAACTTCTGGGTTGGTCAGCTAATGCCCCTGGTACGGTGTGGTGTGGTGTGGTGTGGTGTGGTGTGGTGTGGCGTGGTGTGAGTGGGTGTTTTAGGGAGCGTGGTGTGAGAGGTTTGTCTGGTGTGTGTGTGTGTGTGTGTGTGTGTGTGTGTGTGTGTGTGTGTGTGTGTGTGTGTGTGTGTGTGTGTGTGTGTGTGTGTGTGTGTGTGTGTGTGTGGTATGCTATGGCTTTACTAAAGTTGCCAAACTCTACGGGTGTGAAGCACCTTACGTGCAAGAGGGCAGGCAGTTTGGTGGTAGTAGTAATGCAGAAGGATAGGCAGGGTAGTGGTGGTGATGGTGGTAGTAGTTATGGTGAGACAGGAGCGAGGGCAGGCTGGGTAACTGTGGTGGAGGGTGAGGCAGGAATGCAGGTAGGTTGTTGTTGGTGGTGGTGATTGTTCTGGTGGTGATGGCTGTGGTGATAGAGAGGCAGAAGGGCAGACATGATTGGTGGTGGTGGTGGAGGTGTTGGTGGTGGTGAGGTAGGCAGGCACAATGGTGTGGTCTTGGCCAGGCACGGGCAGTACGCCTCAGATGACGTTAGCATGGCGGCCACACCGAGGCCAGAGAGCGAGGTGGCCAGTAACTCGTAATAATGGCGCCCAGGAGCCATTAAGGTTAAACAAGTTGGTGTCGCCAGGCTGCTGAACCGACCATATCTCTACAGCACTCTCACTCCCTTGCAAAAGTTAAGTTTACTGAGACAGATGAAGAAGGTTTGCATCTTTAACCTTTTCAGTCCGAGGACGAAATCGTAATTTTCTTCTTGTTACATTTAAAGGCTATGCCACGGCTTAAAAGAGACTTTTCTGTTTAGGGGATTTGATATAGCTGGCACTGACCACATCACTACAAAAGATCTCAACCTTGATGAATAAAATTGTTTGCAGGTAGTAAGTAAAGAACAGAATGCGTCACTTAATACAGAGGGTTAAAAGGAACAGACAGACATTTCCAGGTGTCGATCTTCTAATCAAGTACTGGACCTGAATAAGGGGATACCTAAGAACCATCTCTTTTACAACGTTCAGACAGTCTCTCTCTCTCTCTCTCTCTCTCTCTATCTATCTATCTATCTATCTATCTCTATCTATTTATCTATCTATCTAGCCATCGATCAACCACAATGACTGTCCCTGTATAACTATATCTCGCCTAAAGTTCCATTTTGGGGGGCTGAACTTTACATAATGAAGCCCAAGTGTTTCTGTCACTCACTACTCTGGAATGATTCCTCCTCGCACCACACTCCTTTCTCCCCTACATACTCGGGCACTTATTCTTTCCACCTTATGCTCCAGCCTACCTCACTCTCATGCACTCTCCTGGTCAATCTCTCACCCTACATTCGTTCCACATGGCCGACCTACTTTGGAGGACTATTTTTCACATAAACTGCTACACGACATTCTTTTTGAACCCCTTTATTTATTCTTCTGTCTCTCACTTCTAATGCAGTTTGCATCAACAGTTCTCACTCTTGATTAATGGCTCTTAAACATCACCCACACTTGAGTACTTGATATGGCTGTAGCAGTTATAGTATCCAATATAGCCTTCTTTTTTTCCACTCGTACATTCCTACAGTATATCTCATCACTGCTGTCAACACTCGTGCAACCCTTCTTCCTTGATTTTTTTTTTTTTCCGTTTTTGCATTCTTTCGTCCAATTCGTCCTCCATACTAGCATCTTTGATACTAATACTGCCTAAATATCTGAGCACCCATTCGTTTTCCGTTTCTATTCAGCCACATCCACTGTAAGCACTGCACTGCCTACCAGTGGAAATGCGGAATGTTCCCATTCATTGCTTTCGCTCCAGAACCACTCCTCTAGCCCACTATCAAAGAAGCTTTTTCTACTTCAAATGTTCTGTGGATAGTTTGAGGACTCTACCTTCAACACCATATACTCACTGTCTTGTCCACATTACCTCTCGATTACTTTATCCTATGCCTTCATTAGATCCATAAATACTACATACAACCTTTTGTTTTCACCAAGAATTTGTCTGCCGGGCAACACGGTGCCAATGTCTAGTCAACCTACACCCAACCTTCCCCGTTGGTCAATCATGTCATGTCTAGAGTGAATCTAGAGTGAAAGACAGTATATGCGAGTTACCTATGCTCTTCACTTGTGGAACACTAATTACTTTAACTGTTAGGTAGGGCAAGTGTAAGCCCACCACGGCCAACTGACATCTGGATAGATACGGTGACCAGCTTCACCGTTATCATGATTGTTCATGATATACTCTCCTTTTTATATATTGTTTTCTCAATTTGTACTGATGTATGCACACTGTATTTTCATGAATAAAGCCAGACTAAGTGGGTCACTGCTCTTCCAAACTCTGCTTGGATCTCTTCCCCGTTATGGTTGCCAGATTGCACTGATCTAAGAACAAACTCACCTCTTCCCTGTACAGTTACCTAACATAAGGGTTAACCGGTAATCTTAGCTATGTATGTACGTACATTACACAAGTGCTCTATTCAAGAGCTGTCTTCCTCCGACTGTGCCCAGATCTTGATTTTGATCGTTAAATTTGAAAATTACAAATTTTGTGAAGACTATCTGCCGTAGGTACTTTTTTGTACGCTTAGGAAAAAATGATTATCTGGTGTAATATTATCATTACCTTAACAAAGTTTCCATATTTACAAGATTCGGAAGAGCTGTCATAAAGCTCTTTGATTTATTTTCGGGAATGAATATGAGAAAAAATTAAAATCTAAGTATTGTTCCACCTCTAATACTCTTTGGTATATGACGTACGAGGCGTCCTCCACCCTTAAAGTTAAATAATGGAATTTCCGCATCCATAGGTCAAACAAAGTGGTCAAATCTCCAGCATTCCACTCTTGCCTGTTTAAATGATCTTTTCTGACTAAAGATTGAAAATGGGGATTAAATTCTTTCTCCTCAATCATCTGCACTATGGTGTCGTAATTGGTTTTAATTATAATTTACAGAAGCCTTTATTCAGCCTTGGAAAGACCTTTCGAACTGGAAGAATTAAATATATCCTTTTAAAACTCCTACATTGTGAGAAGGGGGCACTTAAGATTAATATAATCGTTCGACGGTAGCAGTAATATGCAGCAAAAGGCATCGTATTAGAGGGGTTAACTTTGAAGGCCCGAACCAGACACCGTTCCTGTTCTTCCTTAGTCTGTATCCGCGTTGTCATAAGACATTTCGTGGTATTTCATATTTAGTGATTTATTTTACATGCTGCAGAATTACATTCTCTTTAACGTTTTTACATTTTTCTGTTGTCAACAAAGTTTACATCAGTATCGTATAAGACAAGCATAAGGCGTAACAAACAGAATAAGTCCCTGAGAAAGACTCGTTACAGGTACTAGCAGCCAACAGAATACGCTACCTTGCCTCTAGATAAGCTTCATTTATCACCTCCACTCCCTCATACCTCGTAAATTTAGAGCGTCAAATTTACCGTTCTCTGAGCCATTGTCCAGTCCATCGCCCATACTTTCCCATCACTCACCTTCCCCGGCTGCCTCTCTTACCCCTCTGCTGGAAATACAGTAACCATTAGTCTGGGTCTCGTATTCTCGTCGGGTTACGAGACTCCCTAACATCCCTTCCTTAGCGATTTATTTTTGGATATGGCCATCTAATATCCTTTTGTACGTTATTTTGCAGAGTATGACGATATTGGAAAGATCCATGTAACACAGAAGAGGACAGTAAGGTGTAATAAACAAAATAAATCACTTAGGAAAAGGTGTTGGGGACTTTCCTTAACCAACGAGTTATAAAGTCGCTGATTTGATGTGAGTGAAGCAAGGCACTGAAATATTTTAGAGTTTCATGTAGGACAACAGGAAATTGAACCACATTAACACTCTCAGGTTCCTGTGAGTCATTCTTAGCTGAATATAATCATTTGGCCTTAGATGGAATAAATTACTATTATAGTTATTCCAGCCACGAGCGAGTTTTAGTAACAACATTAACACTCAAGGCTGTACTCCTCTCTCTCTCTCTCTCTCTCTCTCTCTCTCTCTCTCTCTCTCTCTCTCTCTCTCTCTCTCTCTCTCTCTCATCTTCATAAAATCGTCTAACACAAGCTGGAACAGACAATGAACATGATAAATTCTTTTCAGAAATTTCTAGTGTTTCAGCTTAGTCTGGTGTTATTATTATCTAAGAAGGAATAATGGGGTACATAATACATACCATTTCTTGTTAGCATTACTAGCTGAATATTCCGAGATCTAAAATTGAGAAGTTTATTGTTATTCTTCTTCTTATATTAGTGATAAGTTATATATTGCCATGGTATTCACTTTTTTGTATTTTTTGTCTGTGATATCGTACGAGTTGCATTGGAATGTTTGTAAAGTTGATTGGAATAAATATTAGATTCGTTGGCGTATGTTTAAATAGGACAGTGGCAGTGATGGTGTGATGCTGGCCACAATGGCTGATGCTTTATTATCAACACACACACACACACACACACACACACACACACACACACACACACACACACACACACACACACACACACACACACACACACACACACACACACACACACACACACACACACACACACACACACACACACACACACACACACACACACACACACACACACACACACACACACACACACACACACACACACACACACACACACACACACACACACACACACACACACACACACACACACACACACACACACACACACACACACACACACACACACACACACACACACACACACACACACACACACACACACACACACACACACACACACACACACACACACACACACACACACACACACACACACACACACACACACACACACACACACACACACACACACACACACACACACACACACACACACACACACACACACACACACACACACACACACACACACACACACACACACACACACACACACACACACACACACAAGCACTTCGAACTTTCGCCTTTTTCCTGTGAAGTATGTTTGTGATGAACAGTAGTGGGTTTTGGCGCCGGCACGAGCTGCTGAAATTTTGGAGAGCAATAGAAAACATTGATTTATCATATTTCACTTTATATTTGCTCATAGTTGCCTCGACTGAGTAACGTAAAGAAGCATTAAAAAAAAAAAAAAGTATGCTGAAGCTAGCCAGGCTGCGTCGTGTCCTCAAATACTGTATAATAATAAACCCCAACACTCAACATTCACAGCTTACCAGGATTCAGTTCCTTCGCCTTAACTTGGTTGACTTTCGTCCTTTTGCTACTTAGTCCCCGTAGCTTAGTGGCAGAAGAAAACCCTGTTACTGTTCTACATTTTTTCTGTGGCACTTCTTCGTGACTAACTCTACTGTATGTTCTAGTGTTAATCCCTTGCACTTCTCAGCATGGAAGATGGAGTGACAGGAATTGTAGTCACCGAGGACAATGATCTCCACGCAACTAGCACCAAAGCACTAAATCAGGAACTATTGATGCTTACTGCGATTTGTCATATTCAGTGTCTGTCTATGTACCACATCTATTGTTTGACGCTACATCTTGTAAGGGGCGACCTCGACAAAAAGAATTCCACATATTGTGTCCCTACTTAGTGATGATTTCTTTCCACAGCAAACCACTCTTCTTTATTCTCGCACTTTATATCTCCATCTCCTCTTCAGTCGCCCCATCCTTCTCCCATCTACCTCACTCTTAATATAGTCTTCAAATTCACCTCGTTCTCGATTTCTGTTCTTTTCTTTCCATTTACCGCATTCTCTCATTATAGTCTTCTAGCCCATCTCGTCCTAGGGCTCTCTATCCTCCTTCTGCCATCCACCTCACTTTCAGAATTTCCTAAGCGAGCTTTCACTCCCCATTCACTCACTTCAGATGGCCGAAATACCAAAGACAGTTTCTTTTTACTTTTTCCGCAGCATATATATATATATATATATACAGCCAATGTATCTCTACCAAGTGGCTTAGGCTGTCTAGTAGAGATTGTAAGTAGGGTGAGAAGTGCCTGTAAATGTAGTGTTGGAGTGGCTTTGGATGTGTGTAGTGTGTGGGCCAAGTGTAATCGGCCCGCGCAAGCCGATTGGGTGCAAGCATACTTTACAGTATGCAACACTGGTTCAACCATAGCACCCCTTATGTCCACCAAAGCAGTACGTGGCCTGCAGTTTATTACCCTGGCGGGGCGCGAACCCTCATTCTTCAGTGTACGAAAACGCACACTTAACCACTGTACCACAGAGGCTCCATATATATATATATATATATATATATATATATATATACACACACACACACAAACAGGATGAGAAGGTGTGTAATGGATGCAAGAGCATATAGATGTCAGGGGAGTGGACATTCTGACCACCACTTGATGGTGGTCAGAAGCAAGGTCCAAATGAAATGAAGAAATAGAAGAAGGGAAGGACAGGAGGAAGTAGTTCATACAAGGAGAGTGGAAAGGTTACAAGAGGATGGAAAAAAGACAGAATATACAATAGAAGTGGAGGAGCGATTGGGTAAATATGGATTAGAGCAGATGGGGGCCATGGAAGATGTGTGCAAGATATTCACAGAAGAAATCTGTGCAGCATGTGAGGTGGTGTGTGGGGTGAAGAGAAGATGAAAGGGGGCTCAGGGAACATCACGGTGGAATGAAGAGGTGAGACAGGCTGTTGTACAAAAGAAGAAAGCATATAGTGTGTGGATAAGAAACAGGGGCGTGGAGGAAGTTGAGAGAGGGAAGAGAGAGTTACATGAAGAGAGGAAGTGTGAGGTGAAAAGATTAGTTAGAGTAAGAAGAGAGTGGATGAGAAATTTGAAAGGAATTTGAGTGTAAAGTGGAGGGAGTGTAAGAAAGGTTCTGGAAAGAGGAAAAGAGAGTTAGATAGGGTGTCAAAGAAGTTAGTCGGGGAGTGATAGATATAAATGATAAATTATTAGTGGAGAAGAGAGAAAAAAGTGAGCACATGGAGAGAACACTTTAAGGAATTGTTGAATATAGAGACTGAAAGTAATGAGAGTATAAGTGGCTGGAGAATGGCTGGGAGGCGGCGGGATGTGAGAAGAGGGGAAAACATCAGTAGGATGGAAGTTGTGTAAGCAATAAAGTCAAAATGGGGAAAGCCCCTGGAATTGATGGAATGTGTGGTGAAATGCTGAAACATGGGGGAGAGATAGTAATAGACAGGATTTGGAAGATGTGCAGATTGGCCTGGGAGGAAGGTACAGTAGAGTCCCGGAGGAGTAGAGGCAGGTATAATTATTCCGATGTACAAAGGACAAGGGGGAAAAGAAGTGTATGGTAATCATAGGGACATTTGTCTTCTTAGTGTAACAGGAAAAGTATAATATGGTGGGATACTTTTTGATAGAGTTAGGGAAATAACAAAGGAATTAATTGGAGAAGAACATGTATGTTTTAGGAAGGGAGGAGGTTATGTAGATCAGATATTCATTCTTGGATCTTTAGTGGAAAAGTTTCTAGAGAAGGAAAAAATGTTGCATGTAGCCTTCATGGATTTGAAGAAAGAATAGGACAGTGTAGACAGACAAGGACTGTGGAAAGTATTAAGAATATATGGAGTGGATGCAAAGTTGATGAATGGCGTGAAGAGTACGTATGAGGGCGCTAAGGCTGCAGTGCGTGTGGACAGTGAACTGAGTGAATTTTTCTATTTGAAAGTTGGATTGAAACAGGGATGTGTCATGTCTCCATGGATGGTCAATCTGTAAATGGATGGGGTTATAATAGAGATACAGGATAGGGCAGTGGATGTTGGAGCGGTCCTAATGAGAGAAGGCAGTGTTTGGTAACTCTCTGTACTGTTGTTTGCAGATGATACTGTGTTGTTAAATGAAGACGAAGGGGAGCTGCAAGGCTTGGTGGATGAGTTTGGGAGAGCGTGTAAGAAGCGGAATCTAAAGGTGAATGTAAAGAAGAGTAAAGTTATGGTCTTTAAGAGAAATGAAGTCAGTGAATGTACAGTAAGGCTGGATGAGAAGGAGATGGAAAATGTGAGTGCGTTTAAGTACTTGGGTGGTGTGACGAGTAAGGATGGAAGTTTGGAGGGTGAAGTGCTTGAAAGGGTACAACAAGGAAGAAAAGTTGTTGGTTCCTTGAAAGCAGTGATAAGAAACAGGAAAGTGAGGATGGAAGTGAAAAAGTTACTACATGACAGCATTGTGATACCAACTCTAACGTATAGAAATGAAGCTTGGACATTGTTGGAGGGACAGAAGTCAAGAGTGAGAGCAGTGGAAATGAGATATTTGAGAGGAGCATGTGTGGTCACATGGAGAGAGAGACTGACAAAATTTAATGAGGAAGTGAAGAAGCGTTGTGGTGTGGATGTGGATGTGATAGGAAGCGTTAGGAGGAACATACTGAGGTGGTTTGACCATGTGTAGAGGATGGAGAGAGAGAGACTGAGGAGGAGAGTGTATGTGAGTGAGGTGGAGGGGGGGAGAGGGAGGGGGAGGCCAAGGATGAGATGGTGGGATGAAGCGGAGAGGTATATGAGAGAGGGGGTGTGAGCTGGGAGCAGGGCAGTGAAATGGCGGGTGACAGGGCGACATGGAGGAGATTTGTTTTTGGCCACCCCTTACGGGATTAAGACGTCTGCCAATATATATATATATATATATATATATATATATATATATATATATATATATATATATACACACTCATCTTAAATGCCAGGAGCAACTTTCCTAGCCCCGGGCTCCTACGCTCCTCATGGGGCAACGTAGGATTAGATGATGGATGGATGGATGGATATAGATAGATAGATAGATAGATATGTATCTTTATCTATATCTATATCTATCTATCTATCTAACGCTATCTGTATCTATATCTATATATATATATATATATATATATACATCATTATCATCATCGGACCTCCTTTCCCATCCTAGGGCATTGTGAGAAGTGGAAATGCTGGGTGGGAGAGAGACACAGGGTAGAGCTTGAATTCTTTATTTCCTCTAACTTCTCGGGGTACAAAGAAACCATCTTCAGAGAGTCTGAACAAGTTGTGACAGCCGAGACATTTATACTCCTGGAAATTCCGTCCCCCTTCTTGTGTCGCAGTCTGACTGGCTACCTCTGAGAAAAATTCCTTCGTATTACCCCACCCCTGATTGCGACATTAGTGGCATCCTTTCTATGCACCTATAAAGGCTGAAAAATCCCTCCCTATGATTAGTTATATGTTTTACCCAGATGTGAACTGCTTCAAACATTTTTCTTATTTGTTTATTCAGGCCTTTCTCAGTGACTGTAACTTCTCTCCACTTGTGCAAACGCTTGTGCTGATCTATGTGCAACACTAGGGAGTTAGATACTCTGTGACAGCCAACATCTGCTTTGTGTTCTGCTGTAACTGTATCCAGTCTTCAACCTGTTTCACCTATGTACAGTACGTTTTCGTGCATCCACTGCACGGTCATTTTTACTTCTTTTAACTTTTTTTTTTACTATTTAACCTAATTTGCGTCCTAAGGTTGCTGCAATCCTAAGGCCTGCTTTTTGTAAGAACTTGATGATAGTCGAATCTCTGGATGGGCTGAGGGCAAATAAATATTTTGTATTTTCATCGTTTAATTGAACATGGGCATTATCTCATATCTTTTTAATGATATCAGTTCCCCTTCTTTTTAGTTATAGCTATCTAATAATCCTATCTATCTATCTATCTATCTATCTATCTATCTATATATATATATATATATATATATATATATATATATATATATATATATATATATATATGGTGGTGGCCAGAGTTAAAGTTCAAGTAAGATGGAGGAATAGAAGAAGGGAAAGACGAGAGGAAGAAGTAGTTGCAAGGAGAGTGGAAAGGTTACAAGAGGATGAGAAAAAGGCAGAGTATAAGAGAGAAGTGGAGGAACGATTGGGCAAATATGAGTTGGAGCAGATGGGGGACGTGGAAGGTGTGTGTAGAATATTTACAGAAGAAATATGTGCAGCATGTGATGTGGTGTGTGGAAGGAAGAGAAGACGGAGGGGGGGTGCAAGAAACAGCATGGTGGACTGAAGAGGTGAAACGGGCTGTGGCACAAAAGAAGAAAGCATACAATGAATGGATGAGAAATAGGGACGTGGAAGAAGCTGAGAGGCGGAAGAGAGAGTCATATGTAGAAAGAAAGAGAGAGGTGAAAAGATTAGTAAGAGACAGTAAGAAGAGAGTGGATGAGGAATTTGGAAGGAATTTGAGTGTAAAGTGGAGGGACTGTAAGAAAATGTTCTGGAAAGAGGTGAAAAGAGTAAGACAGGGTGGAAGTGAAGTTAGCAGGGGAGTGAAAGATAAAAATGGTAGATTACTAGTGGAGAAAGGAGAAAAAGTGAGCAGATGGAGAGAACACTTTAAGGAATTGTTGAACGTGGAGGATGGAAGTAATGCAAGTATAAGTGGCTGGGGAATGGCTGGGAGAAGGAGGGAGGTGAGAAGACAGGAAGAAATCAGTAGGATAGAAGTTGTGGAAGCAATGAAGAAAGTTAAATCAGGGAAAGCCCCAGGAATTGATGGAGTGTGTGGTGAAATGTTGAAGCATGGGGGAGAGATAGTAGTAGAATGGATGTGGAAGATGTGCAGATTGGCCTGGGAGGAAGGTAGAGTCCCGGAGGATTGGAAGTCAGGTATAATTACTCCCTTGTACAAAGGAAAAGGGGAAAAAGAAGTGTGTGGTAATCATAGGGGTATTTGTCTTCTTAGTATAATAGGAAAAGTGTATGGTAGGATACTTATTGACAGAGTTAGAGAAAGAACAGAGAAATTAGTTGGAGAAGAACAGGGAGGCTTTAGGAAGGGAAGAGGTTGTGTAGATCAGATATTCATTCTCAGATCTTTAGTGGAAAAGTTTCTAGAGAAGGGAAAGAAGTTGTATGCGGCTTTCATGGATTTGGAGAAAGCATATGACAGGGTGGATAGACTAGGATTGTGGAAAGTGTTAAGAATATATGGAATAGATGGGAAGTTGTTGAATGCTGTGAAGAGTATGTACGATGGTGCGAAGGCTGCAGTGCGTGTGGATGGTGAACTAAGTGAATTTTTCTCTTTGAAAGTTGGGTTGAAACAGGGATGTGTCATGTCTCCATGGTTGTTCAATCTGTACATGGATGGGGTAATAAAAGAGGTACAAGGTAGGGTAGTGGATGTTGGAGTGGCCCTGGTGAGAGAGGATAGTGTTTGGAAACTCCCTGTACTGTTGTTTGCAGATGATACCGTGTTGTTGAATGAAGACGAAGGGGAGCTGCAAGGCTTGGTGGATGAGTTTGAGAGAGTGTGTAAGAAACGGAATCTAAAGGTGAATGTAGGGAAGAGTAAAGTGATGGTCTTTGCGAGAGGTGAAGTTAGTGAATGTACAGCGAGGTTGGATGGTGAGGAATTGGAAAATGTGAGTACGTTTAAGTACTTGGGTAGTGTGATGAGTAAGGATGGAGGTTTGGAGGGTGAAGTGCTTGAAAGAGTACAGCAGGGAAGAAAGGTTGCTGGTTCTTTGAAAGCAGTGATAAGAAACAGGGAAGTGAGCATGGAAGTGAAAAAGTTACTACATGACAGTATTGTGATACCAACTCTAACGTACGGAAGTGAAGCTTGGACGTTGTTGGAAGGACACAAGTCAAGAGTGAGAGCCGTGGAAATGAGTTATTTAAGAGGAGCCTGTGGAGTCACATGGAGAGACAGGCTGACGAATGAGGATATAAAGGAGCGTTGTGGTGTTGATGTGGATGTGATAGGAAGCGTTATGAGGAACACACTGAGGTGGTTTGGCCATGTGGAGAGGATGGAGGGTGAAAGACTGACGAAGAGAGTGTATTTGAGTGAGGTGGAGGGGGAAAGAGGGAGGGGGAGGCCGAGGATGAGATGGAGAGATGGGGTGGAGAGGTATATGAGAGAGGGGGGTGTGAGTTGGGAGCAGGGGAGTGAAATGGCGGGGGACAGGGCGACTTGGAGGCGATTTGTTTGTGGCCACCCCAAACGGGATTGAGGCGTCTGGCAATAGATATATATATATATATATATAGATAGATAGATAGATAGATAGATAGATAGATAGATAGATAGATACAGGGTGGTGCAAAAGTAGGTTGACATTATTATGTTTTATTATGTTTGTAGAAGTCTTATGTTATGTAAAACTCTTATGTAAAAGTCTTATGTTATTTTTTTACCATTTATTTCATCACAACAATTTACCATTTATTCCAGCACAAAAGATACACTAAAAGTGTGTCTTTTGTGTTGGAATAAATGATAAATGTCAACCTACTATTGCACCACCCTGAATATATATATATATATATATATATATATATATATATATATATATATATATATATATATATATATATATATATACAGCTGTAGATTAGTGACGGATTAAGCTGCACTAGTTACAGCAAATACACCGGGATGAGCCATCCGCAGGGATCAGACAGTGTTTCCACTACCAACTCATTAATCAGAGTATGCGAGGCACGGTTCTGCCTTTCCCACTGACGACAGTTTCACGCATCACTATTTACATATTTGCTGGTAGCCTTTTTAAGAATGTAAATGATAACGTGTCTGTTGAATTTGCCTAGACCGATATTTCATAACTACTATTTCCCTGACGATCCCACCGCTGTTGAACATTGTAACAGAGCGACGTGTCATGGCAAACAGTATCTCCTGGATAAGCAGAGCTAATCCTGGCACTTGAAGCTGTGCTGTGATTCCTTCCTGATCCTGTGTCCTCCGCTGGCTGAGTATTGTTGCAGATTGACTATCATGTCGAGAGGATCACCATTAATCTGTTACATCCGATACCGTTTTATATTTCAAGTTTATTCTTGCTATCTCCAAACCATTTTGTTCGACCTGGAGAAATAATTCCTAATGTTGGAGTAAGAAACGTTCATGAACTTTCGCAACCTGTTTTCACACCTTACGCTGAATAAAACAATCTGACGGTACCAAGAATCAAGTTATAAATAGAGCACTGAATTGAAGATTGAAAACGTTAATGAAAAATAAGAAAGGAAACAACCCGACTTTTTCACAATAGGTTAGTTGGTTAAAATCATGAGTGAAAAAAAAAAAAAATGGTTTTACAGTTTATTACGCTTTTCCTTTAAACAAATGACTAGGTACGTAAATTCATTCATTGCTATTTACTCGCCGTAAAAATGTTTATAGAGATTCATTTTGATAATGTACCTGCCTCCCGTGTACTTTGAGCAATAAGTTCTGTATATCTGAAAAAAAAAGACAAATATTTACTTAAATATATACGTACTTAACAGTCTGTATATCATTATAATCATCCTAGCCGAGTCTCCCACATATCCATTGGGTGAGGAAATGTGAGCACGAACATTTCGTCATACTGCCGCCATAGATCACAGGAGAAGGAGACCACTTTGAACAGTATATGAAGTTAGTAATTTCAATTGTTTTTACATTTAACAGTATATATGTTCAGCATTCACTGTAAATGTACAAGGCCTGTAGAAAACAAGAAAACAAGCATCGGCCACTGTGCAGTTTCCTGCATAACATTCAAGTTAGCATTCAGGTCGGGCGCATCCTATTTACATTTCATGAATTCCCGAGAAGCAGCGGCCGCTGGCCCTCAGGAGCAGAGCCACACTCCGGCTGTTGTGGTGGTCTGGGGAGGGAAGGAGGGGGCACTATCTGGGTGATGCGTCTGTTGCACAGCGTTGTGTTTGGAATGGTGTTATACTGTCAATTTTCATATCAAGCACAAGTCAGAATTTAACACACAGGGTCCTACGCCTCAATTTTCGCAAATTAAAACTGTCTAGGGTGGTCTGGGATAGAATATTAGAAATTTCCTGACCATGAGTACTAGTATTATACTTAGACTCATATGACTCATTCATTCTCAGCTGAATAAAATCGTCTAACGTTGGCTGGAATAGAAAACTATAGAAGACGCGACCAAGAGAAGGTTGAATAAACAACATGAGTTTCATTTTGATGTCTGAAGATAAGTAATGCGCTGCTGATGTGGATGGGGCATATTTAGATATTCTGATTAATGCACATAACTTGAATGGAGAACGAAAATGTTTTAATGTTAACTGCAAATGCTAATATGTAGTACATAACTACACTCATAAGGAAGATTACCATATCTCCAGTGTGAAACACAAAGCAGTAATTGTGCTGTGAGGCAGGTACAATACGCCCTATATATTGGCAAACGTGAGAGAATCAAGACAGCTTCTGTGAGTTGAAATACAGTGAATGTGTTGTGTTGTGAGGTCGATGCAAAACATAACAGGATGCATAACGATGATTACGAAAACTAGATGCAATACAGGGGCTGTGTTGGAAGGCGGGCACAATAAGCCATACATAACACATAAACAGGATCAAGACAACCTACTATGAGGTGCATTAGCGTGGCTGTGTTGTGAGGCTGGTGTCGTGTCATATACCGGCGCCAGCAAGTCATCAAAGGCGTCATAACACACTAATTACTCCGCTACCCGGCCTTGCTAATATACACGTTGACGCCCTACCTGAGAGAGGGGGACAGTGTGTGGGGACCTGCCTTCCTACCTCCACAACAACAACAACAACAACAACAACAACAACAACACACACACACACACACACACACACACACACACACACACACACACACACACACACACACACACACACACACACACACACACACACACACACACACACAGGCAAAACATTACAACAACCACCCACCTGTTACCACCAAAACCATCCATCACCACACTCAGCAGTAACAAACATATTCATCACACACACACACACACACACACGTACACACACACACACACACACACACACACACACACACACACACACACACACACACACACACACACACACACACACACACACACACACACACACACACACACACACACACACACACACACACACACACACACACACACACACACACACAGGCAAAACATCACAACAACCACTCACCTGTTACCACCAAAACCATCTATCACCACACGCAGCAGTAACAAACATATTCATCACACACACACACACACACACACACACACACACACACACACACACACACACACACACACACACACACACACACACACACACACACACACACACACACACACACACACACACACACACACACACACACACACACACACACACTGCATCATGATACCAAATCAACGTCAACACTTTCATACCCAGCATCACCTCACCTACATTACACACTCACACCACAGCAGGTTGCACCACCACACCCACACAGGACCACCACACTCGCACTGCGACACCACATCCACACTATACCATCACACCCACACTAAACCACCACATCCACACAACACCACCACATCCACACAACACCACCACATCCACACAACACCACCACACCCACATTATATCACCATACCCCCAGGCAACACTGATTTCCTTCCCTCCATCACCACATTTACATTCAAAATCACTACACTTATAAATAATAGCTTGTGACTCACACATTTAGCACCGCAACGAAAAATTAATTACCTGTCTCATGACTTTACTCCGATTACACTGATTAGGATACACAAGAATTATTTCTATTTTCCAGGTACGTGCACTTTATCTGTCATTGGCATATTTTGTTAGTTTCCATTTCTCTCTAGTTCTAATTTATATGAATATTTATCAATGATCTGGTACTGACCTTGCATTCACTCTCTGTTAATACTGTGCTATTATCCTTATTTATATCATATTCTTTTTATTCTGAATTATAAATGGCAGGCAATATTGGGAAGAATGTGTTCTGCATCCTGCGAAACTCGTTGAGGCAGTGAGACGAGTGCTGAGTGGATAATATGAACGGAGAACCAGATATGAGGTCATGTGCAGGTGATATGCAATTGAACGTCAAGGCTCTTATATTCACTCGACTGAAAGAAATCGCTTGTAATTAGCTGGAATAGAATGCTAGAGTTGGCCCCGACAATGAGAGGGTTAATGGAACCGGTATTAATCATCACGCTTTCGCGATTATCTCATTTGAATATAATCACATGGCCCTTAATAGAATAAAATACAAGAGAAGACGCGACCATGATAGAGATAAGTAGAGGGGTACAATACATGCAACATAGACAACAATACAGGAGCAATGTAAGAGATTTATGTACAGTGCTACAGAAAGGAAATGAAAGGGGAAAATCTCTTAGTAGAGGAGCTTGATGAAAATTAATATACGTTACGTACAATGGTTATTAAATTCAACCCACTGACTGCGGTTGACTGAGCTGGGAAATTTGCTCTAGTTAAGATCAGAAGATTTTGTTTACCTGATAGGAATTCTAGGAGAGAGAGATTTCAAAATTTATCACGTGTAACCCTTTCTCTTCTGTTGTTACATATACGGTAGGATTCTTATTAAGCTAACACCAGACGATACTGTTCAGTTGAAGAGAAATCCTTGTAGGCACAGAGGTTAAGTATTACAGAATCTGGAGAGAGAGAGAGAGAGAGAGAGAGAGAGAGAGAGAGAGAGAGAGATTTAATAACAATCCAAAAGGAATTAAACATACGTGAAAAGCTCTCCAGAAGTGTGGTGGAAAAGGAATTAAACATACGTGAAAAGCTTTCCAGAAATGTGGTGGCTGGGGGTATCTCTCAGAAGCAGGAGGTCTGCGTTTATATTCATAACAGAATCTTGTGAAATATTCAGATCACCGAGGGGCGACACCAGCACTGCAGACCCCGGGTTGACAGTATCTGTTGTATATTTTTGTTTTTCAAATGACAGAAATACGTTTATGACCAGGGGCAAATGGAGGAGCGCTTTGATAAACTTAAAGCTACACATCTCTCTCCATTGCTAAAGTTCATTCACCTTCAATGGGAGGTTGTTTTCTTCTTTTGGAGCTTATTCCTCGTAGCTGAGTGGAAGAAACCCTTTTTTACGTTACTAAGGAACGACATACTTTATAGTACTTCTTCGTGATTACCATCATATTCGAGTCCTAATCTCTTGTTACAGCCCGGGATTGAAGATGGGGAGATGTTAGTTTTAGGTCAAGTTAAAGCGAGTAGAATATAGAAGGTTTGTACTTGATTCTTACGTCTTTTTTTTTTTTGTGTGTGTGTGTGTGTGTGAATGGAAGAAGGAACCAAAGGCCAGGAGTCCACAAATTGTTATCTCCAAGAAAAAAACAAAAACAAGATAGCAGACAGCCAAATTCAAGATCCGTTCATTTCGAGATGCTTGGATACATTACGTCTGAAAGGCAGGAAATCATAGGCAACAGAAAGTACAGACAGAGGGGGACAGTTCCAGAGTGTACCTATTGCATACATGAAGGACTGGGAGTAACGGTTAGCTCTTGGATTAGAGAACCGGACAGAAAAAGGATGAGAGTTTGTTGCTAGACAGGTGCAACGCGCCCGCCGCAGTGGTGGAGGGATGCAAGCAGACAGTTCAGAGGAGCAGCGACCATTGAAGTAGCGACAGAAAAGATATATGGATGCAACAGTGCGGCAGAGAGACAGAGACTGAAGGAAGAAAGTATGAGGAGGAGAGTTAATGAGACAAAAAACCTTTGACTCCGCCCTATTGAGAAGAGCTGTATGTGGGGAGTCTCCCCACACATGAAAGTTGTACTCTACACAGGGGACAATAAAACCCGTGTACAAAGTCAACAACTGTGCAGGGGTAAAGAAGGCACGGAGTCGGCTTAGCATACATAATCTCATACAAGCAGATTTTACAAGAGAAGTAATATAATCTTTCCAAGATAAATTCAATGAGAATGAAATCCCAAGTAGGCTATGTTTAAAGATGATGCAGAATTGACTTGGATAGTGTTAAAAACTAGAGAGTACTCCTGAGGAAGATTTTGTCGGGTTAATAAATGTAAGAACTGACTTTTTGATGCATTAAAAACAAGATTACTCTTACCCCAGTCAGAGATATGAACCAAGTCAGACATTAGCTGTGCCATAGCCTCATGCCTTGTTTGTTAAAGTAACTGCTGAGACGGACGGTGCGGGACGCGAATAGAAAGTTGAAGGGTGGAGTCATCAGCGTACGAGTGGATAGGATTATATGTACAGCTTAGAAGATCATTGATGAGTAAAAGGAAGAGAGCTGGTAACTGGACAGAGCCCTGAGGAACACCTCTGTTGATAGACCTAGGAGAAGAACGGTGGCCGTCTACAACAGCAACTACAGAACGACCAGAAAGGAAGCTAGAGATGAAGGCACAGTAAGAAGGACAGGAACCGTAAGGGCGTGTCCACACGTGTACTGGAACAAATGCTGGCAATATGTAAACAACACAACAACGAACAAAATGAAAACATGCTGGCAACAACAGCGTTCAGACCATGTTGGCAAAATCATGGTGAAGTCTCAGCTGCCTTGTATGAACATACTTATCCCATCACCTCTGCTGCCAGCAGGTTTGAAGCTGCACTGTAACATGTTTGCATAAATCTGTCCAAATACTGATGCATACATGTATCTAAACATGTTGCCAGCTGTGTTGTCAACACATGTTAGGGTACACGTGTGGACGCGCACTAAAAGGGCAGTTTGGATATTAAAGATTTATGCCAGAATCGATCGAAAGCCTTTGAGATGTCAAATGCAGTGACAAAGCTTTCACCAAAGTCCTGAAAGGAGGATGATCAAGAGTCTGAAAGGTAGGTGAGAAGGTCGCCAGTGGAGTGTCCCTGGCGGCATCCATACTGATGATCAGAAAAAAGATTGTGGTAAGAAAGATGCTTTTTGTGTGTGTGTGTGTGTGTGTGTGTGTGTGTGTGTGTGTGTTTTGTTAAAAGGCACTAGAAAACTTTTGAAACACAGGATGTTAAAGCCACTGGGCAATAGTTAGAGGGATGAGAATGGTCACCCTTCTTTGGGACAGGCTGAATGAGAGCAAACTTCCAGCAAGAAGGAAATGTACAAGTTGACAGACAAAGGCGAAAGAGTTTACCCAGGCATGATGGTGTAAGCACAGATGCACAATTCTTGACGACAACAGGAGGGACCTCATCAGGCCCATATGCCTTGTTAGTAGTGAGGGCAGTGATAGCAGAAAATACATTAACTGAAACAATTTTAATGTTTTATTGACTGCATGCAAGTTTGTTTTTTTCTGATGAGCGTAAGCAATTTTTTTTCTTCTGTTTTTCCCATCATTATTCGTTTACTTTTAGGAACATAGCATGTCGTATTTCTCCCCAGGCTCCGTGACGACTCTCATGATAGGGCGTTAAGACCGGTAATGTATCACCTGAGCCACAACTTCAGTCTTCACCTTATACGTCACCGCCACACGTGCAGGGTATATACGTCACGTGGAGGAGGGCAGGCCAAGGATAATTACGCTGCGAGTTATTGTCATGAGAATTACGGGGTGGGGAAAAGGGACTTTTCTTAAGTCCTTCAGCTCAAACATATAACTTTTTGCCTATTCTTGCTGCTACCAGTTGATCTTATTCCGGTTGGAAGAGTCGTTCCAAATTTGAAGGGGTCATTAAAAGCTACTACTAATCCCCCTAGTTCAAAAAGTGTTTGCTGAGGTGAATAATGTCGTCTGGAGATAGCAAAAATGAAAGAGATATTTCATTAAATTAAAGGGGTTATAAGGTTTGGGTTGTTTCAGTGTTAGACGACAGCATGTAAACTCTTCTTGCCTGAGAACGTTATTTATATTCTCCCTGCCGAACAGACAATCTGATACAGTTCAGAGAAGACCTCATTTGGTGATAAAGTTAAGAAAGGCTTTATCCAACCCCTCCAGTCCTAGTCTCTTTCTTGCTGCAGTCATCCGGCAGCAACACGAACAAAACCAACAGGAAGAATCATCCAGAGAACGCAACATTCATTCCCCACTATCAATCTTAGGACTGAAACTTTGACCTCGCCCTGTGACCAGAACCTTCGACCCAAAGTTCTCAAGATCACTTCAGTCTTGGTTGACTCCCAACCTTTGCACCAAGTCTGATCAATTTCTAATCAAAACTTTAAGTTACAAGGCCGAATCTCTGACATTGCCCTGTGTCAAAATCAAATGTCTTCAGGCCTTTCACTAAGTCTGAATATCAAATTTAAATTGAATCGAGTTTGCCTTGTGGCCTCAACTTTTGAACTACTGTCTTCATAATCCAAATCGCTTGCTCCTTAGAGCAATCTCGGCCCTTCCACAAGGCTTGGTTGAATCGGATCAAATTCTCTTGGTTTTACTCTATGCACTGTAATAGACAGTCAAACATTTTCACACACTGGACGACAACATACACCCCTGCGCTTCGCGACTGGGTATAAAAATGCGTTCTGACGCTGAATGGGTTAATAGTCTGAGCTGACGTTTTGTCGCCTATTATTGATTGGTATCTCATTAAAAATTCTCCCTTTAGGAAATATAAATACATCATCATCATCATCATCATCATAGAATGACGCGAGTGAGTAAATATAGATAGTTCATGGGGTAGATAAGTGTCAAGTGTCACGTCACGCACCAGAAAATGACACTTAATGACTGTCACATGATTAATACAAGAGTGCTTTTTTCGTAATATGATCTCACTTTACAAACATTTTTCCTATACCATACTCTCTCTCTCTCTCTCTCTCTCTCTCTCTCTCTCTCTCTCTCTCTCTCTATTCACTTCACTTTACTTCACTTCACCAGCAGACCGTGGCGAAGGATGCAGCAAGAAAATTCGTGATCTGGGGCTTGGAGGTACATGTCCGTGAGAGCCCAACATCCTGG
>NC_136967.1:13077500-13112500 GCF_032717465.1 Coenobita brevimanus | reverse complement strand
AATATGAAAGAGTAACATTAAGCACATTGTTAAAGATCTTGAATCCAACAACTTAGTCAGTGATAGACAATATATTTTTCGCCAAGACAGATCCACCGTTGACATACTCAGTCTCCTAACTCATACCATCCATCAATCAACTGACCTACATGGAGAAACTCATACATTAGCCCTTGATATTTCTAAAGCTGTCGACAGAGTATGGCACCGTTCCTTGCTGTGCAAACTCCCTTGCTATGGGCTAACGTCTTTTGTTCCTTTGATTTCCTCATATCTCAGCGACAGGAAAATAAGAATAAAAGTAGATGATGTATATTCCAATTCCCACTCAATTAACGCCGGCGTGCCGCAGGGATCAGTTCTGGCGCCAACCCTTGTTCATATTAATGATCTCTTATCTGCCACCCACAATCCCATTCACTCATATGCAGATGACTGAACATTACATAGTTCATTCACACTCAAACACCCATTTCCAAAGTCAAATATCATTACCTCTCAACTCAGTACAGCCATCTCCATAAATCAAGACCTATCTATGATCAGTGAATGGGGACAAAACAACCTTGTTTCATTTAATGCTAGTAAAACTAATTATATACAATTTACTAATAGACAGATATTGCCAGATTCGTATACTGTATTACCTTCAGTGCTACTAAAATTCCCATCTCCAAAGTATTGAAATTCTCGGTGTCTCACTTAACAATGCCCTCAGCTGGACCTCTTATGTTAGATCACTTGCTAAAATCGCCTCAGAGAAACTTGGATTATTATACAGAGTCCGTAACTTCTTCACTGACGAGCAATTAGCTATAATATATGAGTCATGTGCGCTCTCAGCTTGAATATTGCTCACCCTTGTGGAATGGATGTGGAGAGGTTGCATTAAAACAACTAGACAAATTTCAGGACAATGCTGTTGGAATTATTAACAACCCTGCCTTTACAAATAAACTTCCTCCTCTACAAGCAAGAAGGAATGTTGCCTCCCTTGCATTATTTTACAGATATTTTTATGGCAAATGCTCAGACGAAGTTGCGTCCATGGTGCCACATCTCCATGCCTTCCCTCGTGCTACACGGGCATCTGGTAGCGCTCATGACTGGAATGTCACTCAGCCATATTGCAGAACTTCTTATCAGAACTCTTTCATTCCCCGAACTGCAACTGTCTGGAACTCGCTTCCCCAGAGATGTTTCCCTCCAAACTTCAACCCACAGCTGTTTAAGTCTAACTGTTACAGACATTTTATGAACAGAGGACACCAGTAACCTGGTGTATGGATTATTTTTTTTATTCATTTGTTTTTCCTTCCTCTGTTCTGTTATTTAAAAAAAAAAAAAAAAAAAAAAAAAGAGGCAATATACAGGATATTGAAATTTGTATTAGTGAATTTATTCGAGCAGTCTAAATAGTTGAATAGTTGTATTTACAAGGCTTACGTTTACCTGTGCACTAAGAATTGCATATAAATGATTCGATAAACAGACGTCCTTCAGGCAAGAATCTCTCTGAGCTTATAATGTCAGTAGTATAAGTTCCATAACGATACAAAAAGTTTTAAGTGTTGCCACGAGACCTATAGCAAGCCAGAAGGTCTAGACAGTATTTAATTTTACGAGCTACGGTGAAGGATATTACCATGAAGATGACCCTCTGTCTCATAGACGTGCAAAGTTAGATAATTTAGCCTCAAAAAGGTAGATTAATCTGGCATTTTCTTTTGGTCTGAGCACTAGTCCTTCAGTTTGTCGCTGTTCCTTCTCCCCTTACCCTTTCTCTCACAGGAATCAAAGTTATCAAGCTATACAAACTCACAGGGATGCACAATGGTATGTGATTGAGAAAAATGTCCCCCTTCTCTGATGGGTGCAAGTCAGAATGTATATGACAGGGAAGTCGGCGGGCTCCCTCTGTGCGTTTTGTTGGTGCGAAAAAGGGTGGTGGCATTGTCTGGTTCGCCCTCACACACTCCTTTCTACGTCCCTGTGTACTATATATACATAAGCACACCGTCTCCCCCCCCCCACACACACACACACATCCCCTTATTTATCACATTCTTCTCCACGACCACCAAAACCAACTCTTACTTCTTGAATTTTACATCGCAATAATTTCACGCACTTTAGTTATCCAGTACACAGTTTGGCTCTTTCTCTCCCTTTAACGCATATTTTCTGTGCATACATATTGTGCTGGATTCTCGTATTCTTCTTTTAGTTGCCATGTGCATCGCCTTTGTAAGTATATTTTCCTAATAGGCGTTGAAACTCTCTGTGGAACGACTTCTTCCCCCGAGAGTGTCAGTCCATGATCACAGAAACATAATTATCATATTGTTATTTTTGCTTGCTCTTCAGAAGTTATAATATGCAAGGTACATTAACTTCTTATTACAGTTTTTTAAAAATTAAATTTGCAGATTAAAACTATTCTTATGGTCAAGTGTGATAGAAAATTAGCAATAATCTGTTTGTGAATATAGCAAAGTAGATAGATATTATTAGTTTTACTTTCTCTCTCTCTCTCTCTCTCTCTCTCTCTCTCTCTCTCTCTCTCTCACACACACACACACACACACACACACACACACACACACACACACACACACACACACACACACACACACACACACACTCGATTTCCAAGGTTAATGTTTCTGTTTTGATCACGGCAGCTTAACCACAGAACATCTTTGCAACCATGACAGCAGTGTGAAGCCAGGTTGTATGCGAGGCGATGATGCCCGGCGCGTTACGGCCATAAGTAAGGCCTGTAAGTCATCCTCAACCTCGTATTACTCCTGCCGCACCAGTAAATCACGACGCACCGCCACCCTACACTCTCCACAATGAACTGCCCTGCTACACCAGCACTCCACGTCCGCATATTTGCTTTATTTTCCACGAGGGTCTACGGCAGGTTAATCTTATAGGGTTATGTTAGTCTAGGGTTGAGTAGGTTAGGTTATGTATGTATTGGTCCATAACATGTCCACTGCACATCCGGACATTCTACTTAAAGGGAGAGTGCCATAATTTATTATTCCCCCTTCTGGCGAGGATAAGGTTTCTTGGAAAAGGGTGATGCATGTGAAAATGGAAATATATTGCGTAGCTTATGTCTGTCTTAGACACGTCTTCTCGTAAGTCAAGGAAACTTCCAAACTCCTTTTCCTAAGCAATTCATTTTGCTCATTACACCTTGCCTTCCTCTTCTATATTCCTTAAATCATTCTAATATCTCCATACCCTGCGTAAATAACGTACAAAAGGATAATAACGAGCCATATCCCAAAATAAATCGATAAGGAAAGACTATAAGACAGCTACCTTAACTTACAAAAATATTGGTTTTAGTCTGCTTATGTCATCGGTAAGCCATCAGGGAGCGAACTAATACAACTAATACAACTTGGAACACACGTGGAGTTTAGTGCGTTAACCACCGAGCCACCACCACTCCTTGGTAGGCCTGGTTTCAACAACGAAATTCTCTCGCATCCAATCACTTCAAGTCCTCAAACCTATAATCTGTAGTATTATTAGCCACAATTTGCTCTTCCGAGAGGTTCTGTTGTAGTTCGATAAGATCGGGTTAGGTTAGTTTGATAGAGTTACGTTAGTTTTTTAGCTGCGGGTTATTTTAGGTTAGTTTGTTAAGGCTTGGTTCGCGTAGGGTAGGTTAAGTAAATATATTGATGTTAAATGAGGAAGGTTAGGTTGGGCTAGATATGATTAGTTTAAATTGCCTGTAGGATAGTCTGTTTGGTTTCAGTGTTAGGATTATGGTTGACAACAAAAACAGTAAGGGCGACCATCTTAGCAAAAATATACTTAGGCCGGGGTGCTGAAACAATCGCCATGCAGTAAAGAAGTGTGCTCACAGGCCTCCGTCGTCCAGCGCCTTAGCTCTTTTTTACCATGCCTGTGTAATCAAGAAAATATACAGTACATGGTCTTAGATTATCACACAAGCTTTATATTTGTTTTGTTTCTTGTTTGTTTATTCTGTGTACGTAATCATAACCCCTTGACCACTACAGGCAGATGACGTCTTTTCCACATTGTTCAGCCCAAACCAGACGGTTCTACTCAACCTAAGGGAGAACTTTTGTTGCGAAGGACATTATGTAGCCCCGCCACATCGATACGACCCCCTGTGCCTTGGCAAAATGGTCTAGGCAGAGCATGGCTAAAATATATCTTCGTACGGAAGATGTTACCTACGGTGGGCCTCCCTGACTCAAAATACAGTTGTCTTCTGCCAGTAAAAATATCGTACACTAAGACGGAATTTTCCTGAAAGGTATATATAAAGATTTCTCTTAATATCTTGACTATGATAAGGCTTCCCAAGGTTCTTAAGCTAAAGAAAACAAAATGATAATGGTAAAAATAAAAAAAAAAGGGGGGGGGTCTTGGTTAATGGATTTTTTGTCTAACCCCTTCACATCCAGAGTCTCTCCTAAACAAAATAAATCACAGCAGTGCGAAAAACGTTAATACTGTTGCTTAAAGAAAACTAGCATATTTCTGTGCTTGTGGTGAGTATGATTTCCTTAATTCTTTCACGACAATTACATTTTTGATATTTTGTTCTGCTACATCCAGATCACCCAGTTATAATTATTCAACTATGAGAGATTTTTCGAAATGGAGAGGTTAGATATCACTTTCATTAACAACCCCACTGCTAGAGATCCTAACGCACAATTGTCTGGTGATGGTTGGTGATAATGAAGAATACGTCATCGTGGTGAAGGGGTGAAATGATACGATAAGTCTACAGAAGTCATAATACAGTGCGTTTTTTTTTTCTTCCTTGATCAAGATCGTGAACCCTCTTTCGTACAGTTGACGGCCAAGTGTAGTTCGAGTGGAGAGTCGATCTGACTACTAAACAACGAAACTCATTGCTACCTCACAGCGAAGACTCTTCGAATGTCATGCAAACACAACTTTGTATTCAAGCTGCTTGAGAGGCCAAATTCCATCAGGCAAAAACAGACCGATTATTTTTATAAGCTGTAATGTTGTACAGTGTACAATATATATATATATATATATATATACGAGTTCCGGTATATCCTTTTGTAAGGGTGGGGCGGGGTGGGGTGGGTCAACTGAGTGAATTTGGGTAAAATGGCGTATTTTCCATTTCCTTCATGTCATCTCCAGGTGATCGTACTCAGCGAGGAGAGATTGTGTTTATCTGACAAAGTTAGATATACTTTTTCACGAACCTTTCCATTCGAGTGGCCTTTCTTACTCTCAGTAATACCTGAGATACGTCGCGGAACTAATACGAAAGTGCAGTCAGATATTTTGAAAAGCAAATCTGATTCTGACAAACAAACGTAGCCCTATTGTTGCTTTCATTTAAGCCGAGCCGATTCACATGAAAGAGCAATTTTAGTATTCGAACTCGACATTATTCCAAAACATGTGTTCCTCTGTGAAGCATTGTTACATACAATAAAACTCAGGAACTTACAGGTTTCTCTCAACATTACATGCAATACATTTCAACATTTAACCACAACATTTCTTGGAACAGCTCCATTATTCTATTGCAGCTAAAGCCAGACGATTCTATTGAGCTAACAGTGAGTAATATTTTTGTTCGAGCTTTAATACAGTCACCATTTACCCTCTCATGGTCGAAGCAACTCTACTATTCTATTCCAACTGAAACCAAATGGTTCAATTGAACTGAGTCATAAATCCGTCGTGTCAATATTATCGCCAGTAACCCTCTCATGGTCAAGATAACTCTAGTATTTTATTCTAGATAACGTCAAGCGATTTGTTCAGGTAAGAGAGTAATTTTTAGGAATTTTTAGGGAATTCATATAGCGTTCTCCTATTCACTGGTATTCCTCGAACGAAATGATATGCGAGCTCCGCTTCCCGATTTTTAAAAACCATTGAATATAAACTGTACAGCAATGCCGGGAAAGGGTTTGATATTCCCCTCCTATTGTCTACCAGAGTTTTTTTTTTTTTTTTTTTTGTATTATCCGACAAGATATTGTTGATGTAGAGTAAGAGTTTGGGTTGATTCAGTCGTGTGTAACAAATGGGGAGTGAGAGATTGATCATCAAGTGGAATCAGTATGCGTGGTGGGAATCTAATTAGTCTATAGTACCTTAGGTTGGAACAGGAGTCAGAGCGAGAACAAAAACTCAAGGGAAGTATATGAGAGAGGCTGATGTATCACTGGAACAACTAGGAGGTCCAGGGTTGACTTCGAGACCACTGGGCAGTCTCCTTTGCCTAACCTACCTATAATTGAAACAGACCTGGACTGAAAAGCTACGGTCTGGGATAGTTTGGGTGAATTTCTCGCCAGTCATCCGGTCAGACGTTGGAAAAATAGTCATTTCTAAGTAGGCACGGCAATTCCTGAGGGTAGCCTATTAAAGTCGAGATTACCCCTCACAGTATGCGGCGTCCGACAACAGTGAGAGATGACCATGCAATGTGGTGAAGAGCTGGGTAGGCCTTACTGTCAGAAGAGCCATTCTATAATTGCAACAAGTTACTTCACAAGACCTCTTCCTTAGCTCAGTATTTTGCACAGTATATCTTGATGAACCCTTTCGCTGCTACGGTAGTTGGTTTTCAGTCTATGTTATCATCTGGCGATTTTGTTCACCTGAGAAAAATCCGAGCTGCGAAAAGATAAAAAAAAGTGCACCTAATATATATATATATATATATATATATATATATATATATATATATATATATATATATATATATATATATATATATATATATATATATATACTGTATCTACATGATTTTATGGTGAGCGTATGCTTAAATTATAAAGACGTCGGCGGCGGAAAAGCCCAAGTCAATTGCCGAGCTGAAGTTTTTGTCTTGAACTAATATTTCGAATTGCCTGATTGCATGACTCTTCGAGATACGATTTTACATAGTTATTGCATCACTAATGATTCATTTTGATATTTCTTCTTTGCGTGCCGGGCGATTTTATTCATCTTTGAGGAGACTTTTCAGCTTGAAAGGTCAGATATAGACATAAGTATCTTGTTCACTACTATGGCCTCGTTTAAAAGTGAACAAAACCGTTAGAAGAATGGAAGAATAAGCTCAAAATAAGATCATTGGGTTGAAGGGGTTGAAGTTAGTGCCGCTGAATTTAGTCATGAATAATTCTAGCATAATTTCCTCAACGTTTAGCTTTTCCTTCGTGAGAAACCCTACAGAGGAAAAATGTTGGTGTCTTAGCCACACCAATTTAAAACATGGCCAGGCCCATATAATCGTAAAATTACTCCATCAAATTTCAGGCGTCACTGATCTCCGTTCTCGTGCACTTTGATAAACCACTTCCAGTGTAGAGTGATTGTTCTGCTTTATTCTTCCACGATTACACGCTTTCATTCCGATTAAAACAGTTCTTATAATGAGGAGGTTAGAAATCCGTCTTGATCCCTTCACTATAAGAGGTCTCCCCGTAACTCGGAAACTTTAACCCCGTAACTCATTTGGTGGTTGTAGGAATTCAAGAAGACGCCCTCTTAGTAAAGGGTTTAATAAATATTGGAGCTGGCAGGGTATAATACAGGAAAATTATCAAGCAACTTTCTTTTGATTAAGTTGGGGGTGTTTTACCATTATATTTCTCTTTTGCTGAGTCACCTATGAGTCTGTTACACCTTCACTGACCCTCCCCAACAACCCCAGCCAGCGCAGTATGCATGATCCGGTCGTGTGAGCCACGGAGACATCTGCTCTGTTATCCTACACCCGAGTGTGGTTGTGTCGCGGCAGCTAATACACGTGATTTTGAATTGCAACCCAGTATAATTGTCAGAAAATGTAAGCCCCGTTCCCAGTGAATGGTGTACAGTTCATGTTCACAATGTGCCTGACTGTCAAAATGGCGGGATGCTCTATCGCTGCTGAGAACTAGAGGCCATGGGCTGGATGGACGTGTTGTCGTTGTTTGTGGGAGGGGCTGGGCATAAGGCATCTCAAACATGCTTGGATAGGGTAAAGCAGAGGGACATCTTTCCTTCTGCTCCCTAATAGGGAAGTATTTAATACTGTTGCACCTGATTCCTTTATCACTGACTACCAAGGTACTGTACATAAGCTTCTCCAACCATCCAACCCCTCCTATGACTGTCTGTGAAATCAGTATCTCTAATAATATACGTAAAACTATGAATCCTATTAGTGTGGTTGAATTAGCTCAAAATGAGGGTCAACCCGGAATTAATTTTCCCTCAAACACATTTAGCATCACTGACAGCGCAGTTTTACGTAGAATATGAAAATCATATGCCTCACTTTGCCTAATTTGGGGAAAAAAAGTTTCTTGCATTTGAACAGAGGGAGGTCTACAGAAATGAGTCCATTTCCCGGTGCGTTGAACATAAGAAATATATATTACTTCTTGCTTTATTCACAACTTTTGGCTTTCTGTATTAAGAAACATAGAACAAAAGGAACATAAGTAAGGTCAGGAGAGTGTATGGGCGCTTAGGGCCCAAACAGTGCAAGAAGTGGCCTTCACATTTATTCCCTTCTGCGTAACTCGTCTGACCAGACGCTTTTGCAACAAATATTGTATGAAAATAAAAAACAAAAGAGAAAAGAATAAAATAAAACTATATATTCTTGTGCTGTGAAAATTAACTTGTGGTGTTGTTAATTATCATTATGTCTAAAGATCCAATAGGTCACTATTAACAGCAAAGAGATTTATCATTTTACTGAGAGCTACAAGATGGAGGTTCCAGTTTCCAGTTCTCTCTGCTCGAATGAAGAGCTTTAGCACTTCAATGTAGCTGATATATTGAATCCAGAGCTTAGAAGTCCGAGATACCCTACAGAGTTCATCCTTCAGGTCTTGGAGATTTTCACTCAGAATCTTCAGTTCCTCTGACTTTGCAACATGATCTACAGCAGCACTCGGGTCATCCATAACTAAATTTGACAGACCTTTCAGTTTATCAACGTCAGCTCTTTTGAATGAGGACTCCAGTAAAGTCTCCATCCCATCTCCTCCATATTCATTGTCCTCCTGACCCAACTCTTCCTCATCTATATCTCCATCATTCTCTGATTCAGTATGTTCAGCTTGCACAAATTCCTCAAGGTTCTGAACTGGATCTTCAGGAATAAATCTGCGGAGGAGTTTCGTAATGAGAACAGGCTTAGTGAGGAAGTGTGCCCGCAATGCCCTTGACACTGTTTTTCCTGTCATTATGTGTTCAACAGCATTTGATCCATAGATACCCTCGAATGCTTCTGTGAGACCAGATCCTCTCATTACAGTACCAATGCGCCCTAGAAAACTTATCATCAGATGGAAACCACCAAGGATGAGGACGATAGGAAGAGACTTTGCGTTCACTATTTCCATTGCTTTCAGCCAAAGAGGTTGGTCAAAGTTTAATGTAAGCACAGGTGTCTTGATTTACAGTTGCTCTGTTTGCTTTAAAACCTAAACAAGGACAGAGTAGATACATGTCAGATCAGATAGGTCCATGGTTAGTATGGGAAGGAATAAGATTGTGGCTTTTCCTGGGTAGTTTCCACAGGTGTTGGCTGTCATAAAACCAGACCAGTTTGGCCGCTGCTTTTTATCGAAGAAGTACAGTGTGCCAAAGCATATCAAGACTGGTATCAGGTGGTAGAACATAAGGCATTAGCAACTGTAGCTGAGGGATGAAAAATAGTGTAGACAGTCCAGAGTTTTGAGGGGCCTATATTTCACAACTGGGATCCCTTTACCTTGAATGATATGGGGTGCAAGCATACTCTTTTGTCGCTTGATTGGTTGTAGCTTTCGCTGTGGAGCATTTCTTTCAACTGTTGTAGAGGACACACAACCCATGGCATGCGGTGAGTCTTTTCCATCAAGGGTCATAAGGTTGTGGTCCACATTATCGGCCATGCATTGCGTGAACGTGCCAGGCAAGTATTCTCTGAGAAAGTCACTAGTATCTTCATTCTCGGTTACTGACTGCTTGTATCTGAGAACTTCATCTGAACTTACAGAAAACCCTAATGCACTTAATTCATTGAGTAACCATTTGGACCCAAATACATTATCTACTTCAATACCTAATGCAAATGGACTAGGAGGAATGCAGGATCGGGAACGAGTTCTATCTGTCTATATACCTAGGCTGCTTCCCCCAAGGAAAGGGAGGTAGCCGAGACAGGACGACACACTCCCCATTTACTCATCCATTCAAACACATTCATTCGCATCTTAGCCCCAAAGGGGAGAACGGACAGATCCTCACCGCACCACACCGCACAAGGGTCAACTGCGCAATGCAATCAGTGACATCCGCAGCAGGGCCCGACAGCAGAACTGGTTTACCCCTGCCACATCATAACAGACCCATCCCCTTACCCGCACGTGACGTGACTAGCTGATCAGACCAAATGCGGGAGAATATCCCCTCAGGGCTGCATCATCACTTATTCATTCACAGTTTCTCTCCATTTATTTCTGTCACGCACAGTCACTCTTCCTTGCTCAACAGACATCCCTCTCGCATCCAGCGCTCTCTTCACACTGTCCATCCATCCTATTCTCAGCCTTACACCTCTCACATCAGATCTAGTTATCTTTTTCACCAGTCGCTCATTATCCATTCTCTCCATATGCCCAAACCATCGCAACACCCTCTGCTCAACTCTACCAGCCATCTCCCGAACAACTCCAGTTCTCCTTCGCACTTCATCATTTCGCACCCGATCCATACGCGTCACTGCACACATACTCCTCAGACACCTCATCTCCATTACATTCAAACTTTTCCTCTCTGCTACACCCATATTCCATGTTTCAGCCCCATATAACGCAGTCGGTACCACAACACCCTCATACAGCCTTCTCTTTACATCCATTCTAAGCGAATGACATTTAAACACTTTTTTCATTCCTCCCAGCACCTTTCCTACTTCATTTATTTTAAACTTCACTTCTGCATCTATTCTTCCATCCACAGCAACATGTGACCCTAAATATTTAAAACAATCTACCTCCTCAAGCAACTCACCATTCAAAACTATATTCATCCCCCTACCATCTATCAACCTCGTACACTTCATCACTTTACTCTTATTCTCATTTACTTTCAATTTCCTCCTTTCACACACCCTTCCAAACTCCTTTACCAACTGTCTCAATTTCTCCTCTGAAATTGGGGAACGAGTTACATTGATAATACAGTGACCTATACTCACTTGGTGAAGTTGTTTTTTGATCAGTCTTGTTAGGAACAACGGCAACAAAGGTGGCAACCACTCCTTTTCTTTCTCTGTGCATTCAAGAATATCATTTGATGGGTAGTAGTTACAATCAAACTCTACTGATCGAATATCTCCAAGGATCAGTTTAGCTGCTGTAGTTACAATTCATTCAGCCTCATCTTCAGCTCTCTGCATTCTGTCTGCATACCATTTATCGTTGATGACGTAATCAGCAATATTCCGCAGACACACAACATTTGGTCGTCCCGCTAGTGTACCAATATAAATGTGGTCACCATATCTTTCTTCTCATTTTCTTAAAATCCATTTTGTGTCATAAACATCTTCACACCCAGCAATTTCAGTCAGCGTGTTCTGTACATCCAGTAACGAATACAATTCACCCTTTGATTCAAGCCATTGACAAAGTTTGTTAACTGGCCGACCTTGACTGATTATTCGAGGATCGTCGCTCTTCCTAGGAAGCTTCTTTCTAAACCTGTCATAGCATGATTTGTGATATCGAGCCTCAGCTGCGACAAGGTCATGGCAACGTAGCAAATGCTTCTTCACAGTTAGTGCCCATTCATCATGATTTCGTTCACTGCAAACCCTCAGCAGACTTTCTCTTATTTCCAGAGTTCTGACTTCAATTACATTGTGTCGGTTGCCATGTTTTCTGTCAGAAATGCAAGAACTTTCACCAAAGAGACAACTGCTTTTCCAGTCAAACTGTGTCGTTCCTCCTCTCGTTTCAGTTTTCGGAACATTACTGGTACATCCTGTTGCATTTCGAGGCTTGTCAGAAGATCTGAGTTTCTTACTGTACACCTCTCTCTGACAATCACGATGGATTTTTACAGGTTCGCTACTTTCCAGAATGGTTTCTGCAAGATATTTGTGCAAAACATGGTCGTTAACTACAATACTGTAGTTTATGATGGTCTGTATTCCCCTTTCTTTAACAGTTTGTAGTTTGTCCGATTTAGTCTCTGGCCGTCGGCATTTCACACAATAATCCTTGCTGATTTTGAAAACAAAACTTGAAGACAGTGAAGATGATGGAAAATTAGCATCCATGTCGCTCATTACTCTTCAATGGCCTGAAACAAAAAGAAATTAGCATTATGGCTTAATTTTGCTTTTAACCCTTATTTATATGCAAACAACTTTTTTTGCCCTTTAAGGGACAGTGAGGCATATGATTTTCGTAATCTACATCAAACTGCGCTTTCAACGATACCAAATATGTTTGGGGGAAAAATAATTCCTCGTTCAACTCTAATTCGACCACACTATATTATATTAGTATGATGTAAAGGCTTAGAAATTATAGAAAATGTACGGATTCTTCATAAAAGTTTCTAGAGTTTGAATAATTTTTATATGCACAGTTTTAGGTGTGGAAGTTATGCATACAGAATTAAAATGGAATGACAGCTTGTTATATGCTTAAAGACCTGACATCTATTTTGTGTCTCAGACTATCTGACATTCATTACGTGCTGGAACACAAACGTCATAAAATTATTACAAGCAACATAAGAATGAAAAAAGATTAATTTTGTAATGACTTATATCAGGAAGTAAAACATTATCAGAATATGATATTTAATAAGGTGAGACTCCAATTCTATCAAGTTTACATTTTCATCCTTTCATTGATGCTATGGGATTGAAATACTTATACCGGTTAAGGTTACGCGATTATTTTCAGGAAGAACAAACGCCCACCAGCCAAGAGATTAGTTATTTGAGCGTAATTGCAGGAGGCTGAATTTACGGATTAAGAAGTTGTTATGGAGCGCTCTTTCTGCCAGTGGCAAGTGTAGCTGGTATACATATATTTTGTTTGTGCCTTTAACTCCTCAAGATACATTCCTTCTCTACCCCTTGCTCCTCTACTAGTATCTTGCCTTTTCTCCGACCACCCAGCACTACGAACCCTTGGGCTGGTACTGCCCGCTCACCCCCACCGATTATCTCACTTTCTTCTCCCTCCTCTTTACCAGCCCCATCCCTCCTCTACCAGCCCCCTGTTCCTATTGTCAATTCCCATGTTCTCCGTCAACCCCCTGCCCCTCCTATGCCAAACCCTGACCTCCTGTGCCACCCCTGCCTCTCTTGTGCCAAACCCTACCCCTCCTCTGCTAACTCCCTGCCTCCTCTTCCGTCAGCTTCCTATCGCTGTACCTACCGCTTCCTCCTCTTCCGGCCCCCATCAACCCTACCCCTCCGGAATACTCCTTCTCTCCTTTCACACTCCTCTCCCCTACTCCTTTCCCGACTTCCAACTTCCTTTACCGTCTGTTTGCCCCCTTCCTCACTGTCATCCACCTCTGCCAACACCTGCCTCTTCCCTGACCACCACTCACCCCCCTCCAAGAGCGAGTGTTCAACCGGGAACGACCACCTAGGAGGGAAGGGGATTTGTAGTGCCTAGTTCTCAAATAGGTGAAAGGCAGCGACCATTTATATCCTTTTCAGCACGAGATGTCTCCCCTAAAATGATATCCTTGGTAACATTATAATAATGCGAATAAAAGTCACCTGAGTAAAGAGGTCAAGATTTCACAAACTATTCGTGCAATGAAACGATATTTCATGGCTTTCACGTAACGCAATTTCCGGGTAAGAGCTTATATGCGTATAGTTTAATTTATGTAATTACGCAGTCATTAATACCCTAATCTTCGTATACCATCACGTAAAATCCTTTGTAGGCGGCAAGATTAGAAGTTATCATCTCTCTAAATGCGTTACTTAGCTTTCCAGAACTAATTGTGCGGCAAAATTCCCGGTCATAATACTAAAAATGAGCACGATAGTGTGTAAGACAGGCTCTGATTTATTATGGTCATTTTATCTGAAAAGTATGGGAATAACATTTTGCACGCCTCTTTGCTCTTTGTTAGCCTTGCTCTGCATCGGAAGATGCAGAATAACCACTTCACAATAATGCTCAGAGATATTCTATAAGTAACCTTCAAAATTAAAGATCTTTCATATACCTTCTCTCAGTCAGTTTTAATAACACGGTCCTATATTTATTTCGGATTTAATGTGATGCTGTCTCTCAGACCATAAAATGTAATTCTGTACCGGCACAGCTGTTTATCTATTTTTTTTTTTTCCAATTAATACTCGAATGTTTTAGATAGGGTTACCGTGTAAATTATTTTTGTGCTTATTTCGAGTATCTGATTTATTTGTCTAACTACCATCCAGTTTTTTTATGATCTCTTCAGGTGCGGAAGAGACCGGGGCTAGGCTGCTTGGACCAGGCATTTAAGGCGAGTGACCATCTGCTCTCCCTGGGTGGTAGTATGAAAGCAATATATCTCAACCTTCTGTATAAAGGCTACATAACAGACATTCAGCAGGAGTGCCTTTACTCACTGTACCACCTAACGACCATTTTGTTTTATGGTTACCTCCCAAAGTAGAAAATGGTTCCGAGGCAACAAGAAACCATTTGTCTTTTCACTTAGTTTTGAGTCACCTCGATAAAACACTTTAATACCAAAAATTGATAGTATAATGTGGAAAAAAAAATTAATACAGCATATCCTACTGATTGACTAATAATTTCAGTATATACCTTTTGACACTGTCATTTGATACATAATCATTACCTCCGCCAAGAAGGATATATTTTATTCCGCGTTTGTTTGTTTGTGTGTCTGTCTGTCGGTGAGCAGGATTATTAAAAAAACCTATGAACGGATTTTGATGAAATTTTGTGGACGGGTGGGCCATGGGCCATGGAATAAGTGATAAAATTTTGGGCCGGATCTGGATCCGGATCCGGAGTATCCCGCACAATATCTCCAAAAGTTCTGGATGAATTTTAATGAAATTTTGTGGAAAAGGACGCCATGGAGCAAGGAAGAATTTATTAAATTTGGGGGCAGATCTGGATCCGGATCCGGATCCGGATCCTATATCCACGGATCCGGATCTGGGATTACCCAAAAAATTGTGAACAGATTCTGATGATATTTTGTGGAAGGGTGGGCCATGGGCAAAGAAAGAATTGATTAATTGGGGGGGCGGATCCGGATCCGGATTCGGATCCTATAGCCACGGATCCAGATCTTTTTTAATGGCATTGGCGGAAGTTTGCGCTCTCTGTACGCTTTCCAGTTTATAAATGAATGATGATAACCTCACCCTTGAACATTTTTGGTTTTATAGGTGAATTCGATAGTTACACTAACATATTTGTCGCAGCCAAACCATGTGTGTTTATTCAAATAAACAGAGAGATAGACAGATAGACATACACGTCGATATAAATAGATAAATAGAGATATGGTAGATAGATAGATAGATAGACAGATAGGTAAATGCGTAAGCATTTTCGGACGTGAGTTGCTTACTCATGCAGACGTTATATTATACCAAACAAAATCACCTTCCCACACCACAATCAGGGCTTTGAAGCTTCCGTATCTAATACTTTTGTACTCTTTTTTTTTTTCTTCTTCTTCTTACATAGGAACATCATGACGCACTGAAAAAACACCGATGTGAGACTTGGTGTGTATTGACGTTTCGCCTCATGGCTTCCCCAGAATACAATTGCTGAATATACACCACATTTCCTGTGTATATTACAGAAGGCAGTGGGGGGTGTGAGGTGGGGCAGAGTTATTGGTAGGCGGGTGGTAGGGGGACAGGTAGGGTAAGGAAGGTGAAGTCCCAGAGGAAAGGGATTACAGATCACGGCACAAGGACGAAGAGAAAAAGAAATAAGGGACAGGTAGGTGGGAAGTCTCTTGGGAGAGGGAGGGAATGTTATGTAAGGATATTAAGGAAGGTCAAAGTAGGAAAGGGATTGCTCTATCCCAGCACAGGTGTGTGTGTGTGTGTGTGTGTGTGTGTGTGTGTGTGTATTGGAACATGCTATAACAGCTGCCTCAAGACGCATGTCTTGAGGCAGCTGTTATAGCATGTTCCAATACCACTATAAGGACAGAGAATCTAATCACCTGTAGAATTATGTGGCTAAATATATTGTGAATAGGAAATCTTCACACACCCCACTCCAAACTTAAAACATCACCCCTCCTTCCTTCCCATCCATCCCCATCCCCTCTTTTCACCCAGCCTCATACCCAACTATACAACACTTACGCGCGCGCGCACGCACGCACGCACGCACGCACACGCACGCACGCACACACACACACACACACGCACACGCACGCACGCACACACACACACACACACACACACACACACACACACACACACACACACACACACACACACACACACACACACACACACACACACACACACACACACACACACACACACACACACACACACACACACACACACACACACACACACACACACACACACACACACACACACACACACACACACACACACACACACACACACACACACACACACACACACACACACACACACACACACACACACACACACACACACACACACACACACACACACACACACACACACACACACACACACACACACACACACACACACACACACACACACACACACACACACACACACACACACACACACACACACACACACACACACACACACACACACACACACACACACACACACACACACACACACACACACACACACACACACACACACACACACACACACACACACACACACACACACACACACACACACACACACACACACACACACACACACACACACACACACACACACACACACACACACACCTTTGCTGGGATCGGCAATCCCTTTCCCCCTGCGACCTCAGTTTCCTCACCCAACATTCCTTCCTTCTCCTAAAGGACTTCCCACTTCACCTGTCCCTTGTTTCTTTTCTTTCTCTTCTTTCTTGTCCCGTGAACTGTAATCCCTTTCCATTGGGACCTCGCCTTCCTTACCCTACCTGACCCCCTACCAACCCCCCTACCAATACCTCTACCCCCCTTCACACCCCCACTGCCTTCTGTTACATATGTAGGAAATGTGATGTATATTCAGCGATAGTATTCTAAGGAACCCATGAGGCGATACGTCAATACACACTAAGTCCCACTTCGGTGTTTCTTTCTCCAATTTGTCTACGAACAGTGAATCACCATTATGCATATATCCAACACACAATCACTTTCACCTTTTCAATAACTTATACTTCCATCACTCATTCATTTTCACTTCCTTAAGATTCTCAGGCACTGTCAGCTGAATAAAGGCGTCTGGCATCAGCTAAGGCAGAACACCGAAGTTGTCTCGACCATTACAGGAAGAATCATACCTCCTTCCCAAATTCATGTTTCACTCATAATTCACATAAATAATTCCATCAGTCATTTATTTTCTCTTCTATCATTCAAACCTCCAATACCATTCATTATAACGTCTTCCTATATGTGTAAGTGCGTAAGTCATTCTCCTTTCCTATATTCATATTACCATTAAACCATCCCTTTTTTACTTCTATTAGGCATTCTCCCATTCCTTGCACCTTTTTCATTTCCGTGATTTACTCATCTATCACTCATTCTGTCTCAATTCCATTATTCACTCTTCTGTCACATATTCATTCACACTTCCACCATTCATCTCAGTTCTATCATTCGTACTCCCGTTACTTTCCTTCTCACTTCCTTTATTCATACGTTCGCCATTAACGTTCTCTTCCATCGCTCAATCTCACGCCCATTGTTCTTATTCTATTTACTTACCCATCAATGAATTTTGCTTCCTTCCATCAATTTTGCTTCCATCACTCAACCTTCACATTCAGCATTTAGTCTCGCTTTCATCGCTCGCTTTACCTCCCATCCCTCATTGTAACCCTAATGCTTTTATCACTCACATATTTTCCTTATCATTTCCCTGCATCATACAAGTTCTCTTCCATCGCTAAGCATCCATCACTCACATATTTGTCTCCCATTTATCAATATCACTTGCATTTTTCACTTTCACTTACACTGCTTATTGTCACTTTCTTCGTTTTCACATAATGCACTTCTACTTCCATTACTTCTGTTCAGCTGTTCTTTTTCACGATTGTTATATTATCTTACTTGTAGCGTACTTACATCCATCACTCACTTTTATCTCTACTCCTCTCACTCTCCCCTGCTTCTCTCTCTTCAATTTCTGCGATTTCCCCAGTGCCATCGTCATCAAAAAACACAACTGGTCTCATTAGCCAGGGCAATATTTATCGCAGTTTTACAGCCCACCTCCAAAACGTGGGATTAAGCTTTTTCTGGTAAAGAGGCTCAGGATAATTGGCTGGGGAATTAGAAATCTGCGTTGCACTTTGTTTTTCAGATCCTGTATTTAACTACAGTTAAAATCTAGTGAGTGCAGTACAACCGCTCATACACTTTACCTGTGCAGAAATCCAGTTATTAAATTTGGCATATCTTCCCATCATCTTTATGTTTAGTGTGAACAGATATACATATTCATTTATTTTTAAAAAACACACAGTGTTCATTTTGCAGCATAGACAGCCTTATATAGGTCATGCCATTATTAGGAAGGTAATAGGTAACGTCTGCTCATTGCGCAGACAGAAAGACCAAGAAAGTAACAATATCTTGTTGCTGCGCAGAGTTTAGTGTAAAGATTCGGAGACGAGACGGGTGAAATTAACACCTGCACACATCTCCAGCAACCATGTACACGCTACAGTCATACTTACCATATTTTTTCAATTTATTTCAACTCAGCTGTTTCCTTTCTTCGTCCTCCTGCTCCTGCTCCTCCCACCCCCTTGAACGTAACAGAAGGAGAGATGGTCAACTTTTAACCCCTTCAAACCGTTATCGTATTACATATTTTATTTTAGCCACTACTAGTCGACTTTTTTTTCTTTTCTTTTTTTCAATTTAGAGGAGATACATTGTGCTGAAGGGGATAGTGAAGGCCACAGCTAACCTTTCGAATTCAAAGTCTGAACAGAATAGTCAAGATGTACCAAGAGAGCAGCATATAGTATATCATCGGGTAGAAAGAGTGAACAGCGTGCGAGAGAGGATAGAGTCGTGTGGAACAAGTGTGTCAATAGCAAGGAGTGTTTGGGACGGGAGAGGAGTTCCTGAGAAACGATGCATTCTGAATAGTGTTTCCCTTTCACGATGAGTTTGGTGCAAGGAGAGTGAAGAGGGAAGCTGAGGAGGAGATGAGAGCGGAAGACGAATGAAGTTGGGCAGGGGGAGTGAAACTTATGTGTGAGAGGAAGAAGGGTACTTGAAAGGAAAACTTTGTCGATTTATGAAAGATGTTTTATTGGGACTGTAAGACTGTTGTTAGAAACTTGCCAGGCAAAACCAGGAAGCTGCGTGGAAAAGATAAGAAAAACAACAACAGCCAATGCCGTTTTATCTCTTTTGAGGTGTAGGGGCCGTAAGCCAATCTACCGTATTCGGTAAACAAACTTCTTTCCCTGATGGCAGTACGTGATCAAATAGACTCCAAGCACCTTTCGGGGATCAGACTATAAAAAACCGTGAGTCAGACCGGGGCTTTCTAACCAGTAGATCACTAGGCATGAAGCAGAACAGCACAGAAGAAAAATACGAACTTATTTTTTTTTAAGTCATGTTCATCTATTTCGGTTTATTCTTACTACTTTCTGATTATTTTATTCAAGTTGGGAAAGTCCTCTCTTCCTGGAGATATTAATATAGACTGTTTCTAGGCCTCTAAAAGTAAAAAGAACGGACAAAAATTTCGTACCTGAACCGGCTAAAGAAACAGACAAATACCATATAGAACTGGAATGGGGATACAATGTGTAGTTCTGAAATAAAACTAGGGTTCGTCCACGACAAATTAACAGAGACTTGCTACCATTTGCTGCTATTTCCTCTGGTTCAGTGGCAGCATGATAATACCACGGTTCTACATCTTTCCCCTATCATGCCTTCGCGACTAGTACCGTATTCCAGTATCAATGTTTTGTTATGTTTAGGTTTGCAAGATGCAGAGAGGGCAATTTAAGTCCAAGTTCAAATGGACTGAGTTTATAATCAGTGTGACAGTAGCTACTGATTCTTTTCACTGCCAGTCATCTGCGAAATATGTGATCTGTGAAGAATGCCACAATCTGCGAAGTAAACGACTGACTTTGCAGCCTTGCATTAACCTTCTTCGTAACATATTTTCTAAGCTTTCTGGACGTTACTCGTAGATTTGCGTGAAATACTCTTGGAGAGTGAGATCTGAATTATTTCTCTACGGTGACGTGTATTTGTAGTTTATTTCTGCTGCCATCAGGAATTTTATTCAGCTTGGTAGAGTTCATTGTTAATAAAAATGTTAAGGCTATGTCTAGTTCGTTCAGTGTGCAGTGTATTAGCAAGTTTACATAAAATCTTACGTAACTACAGTAGCAGGTATTCATCAAAAGCTTTTATCATTTTGAAGGGTAAAAATTCATCTCTTTCTTGTTACATAACACGTAATATCTGAATATAATAGCTTGAAAAGACTCGATACGCATCAGAGTCAGTTTTTAATTAACTGTGAAGGCAGGGGATTGGGAGTTGGCTTACCTTTTCATCATCTCTGGCTGGCATATATGGTGCCGAGAATTATTTAGATAGAATAGTAACGCTCACAGTATTATAAATATTATGTTTATTAATTGACAAAGCAGTTTCCACCAGCTTAGACTTCTAATTTGCTGTATCATACAAAATCCAATTAAACTTTTCACCAGGACGACTTCTTTTTACTTTCATTCTGGTTGTCAAACTGACGATTTGATGTAGCTTAGAGGAGTCTTTCTGTAATGAAGGAGTTAATAAAAGTTACATCTAACACCCTTACAGCCAAAATTCTCTCGTAAGGAGAGAATTATCTGAAGGTTGCATAGGTGAGAAGTAAGAAAGAAAAGTCATCACACTGAAAGGATTACTAAGAAACTCTTTTTACCATTACACCACCGTGAATCCTTGATGCTTTATTTTGCTTACCTTTGAATTTCACGCAGAAGGGGTTCATCTGTCCAACACCATGACCTTTTTTACCTATATTTTTCCCAGTTCCGTTGCTCAAATACGTATACATCTCTCTTACTCTCGTCCACCCATTCCCTCTCTCTCGTCTCTTTCTTTTCATTCCTCCGTCGATTACATCCCCCTCTCCCTCATCACAAAGTTTTCCTCTTCCGACAAGTTATCTTTTGCTTGTGCGGCATCTCTCGTTTTTTGACCCCACACTCCGAGTTCTTGTGATCCCTTCCTCCCTGGTCTGGTGAGCCCGTCTGGAATTTGAGGCCATTTTTTATCTTTTCTTTTTCCTTTTCCTTTTTTTCAGCTTTGCAGTGACATGGCATTTTATTCTTGATACTATCAGACAATTTTGCAACCTCTAAACTGGAGAGGATCACGAACTATTTTTTTCCTTAGCATCAACTTCAAGCATCTTAACCTTATGACCGGGATAGAAACCCTTTGTAAAAGTTCACCATTGGGGAGCTGCAACCCCAATTATCTTCTTAGAATTTCATGATCTTAAAGAAAGCAATTTTAGTACATTAAGCAAAGTTGCTTGTTGACTTTACAAAATTTCTTTAACTATTTCATTCAGGTGTCCGATTTAGAGGGGAGAGGACAAGATCGTCCTCGGCTCCCCCTGTCGGGCTTAGTAACATTATTTTTATTTTTACTTTTATTATTATACCGTTATACGATATTGCTCCCTCTGGAAATGATCTGTCGACTCCTAAGGGTTAAAAACAGTCTACACTCTCCTTCGAACCACGATAGATTCTTAACTATTATTTAATCGTCACCAACAAACTATATTATTCTTTTACCACCTCTCTTGACGGCATTGTGAGGTGTTGCTATATTTATCATGAGGTCCTTCACTACGAGTCTGGCTTCTTTACATGATTCTTGCTGTGAGACGTGTTATTCATCTCAGAAGGATCTCTCAGACTGGAGGGTTTACGCATTACCATTTGGCATCCCTGCATTACGGTGATAGTGTCTTTTTTTTCTTTCCACGGGATGTCTTTATTAAACTTGGGACGCTCGCCTTTGCAAGACGTATTTAAGAGTAGTTAAGAAATACTTGACACTAACGCTGCGTCTCTGGCTACATGTTCACACCTTTTTGAGATCTGAAGATTTTACACCCTTGGTTGTGAGTTTTGTGTGTGTGTGTGTGTGTGTGTGTGTGTGTGTGTGTGTGTGTGTGTGTGTGTGTGTGTGTGTGTGTGTGCGCGCGCCTTAATCTTTGCTAATTTCTCAGTTTTCATGGAACGTTAAGAGGTATGCTTTAATAAATCTTCTAAGAAAAATTAAAACAAATATTATTACTTAAGTTTGGTGATTAGGCTACTATATTCTTTTCTCTTTCACTTGATCCAGATTTTCGCCCTTTTGCAGCTTATTTCACGGAGCTCATATAAAAAACAGGCAATGCTAAGTCTCCACACCTTTTCCACAGCAGTATTTCATGACTTGCATCAAAGTCTAATGTTAAACCACCGTTACAGCTCAGGCATTCAAGATAGAGACACAATTTTAGGGCAATTTAGAGTAAAAGGAGTAGATATATCTAACGATAACTGTTGCAGTACAGTGGCATATTTTTCATCGTCGCAAAAAGAAACCGCACGCTAAATTGTGCAGATACGCAACTATTTCGACAAAAATACTCTGCGGCATACAAAGACAGTGTCAAGATCCGAATTATTTAAATTAGAATTGACAAAAGATAATGGATGCTGACACGCGGCGCTCACATCATGGAAAATTTGGTTTCTGTTTAGTATGAATCAGAATTTTGTCTTAGTCAGAATTTCTCATGAACCATTTCTCCATTCTCTGTCTCTGTCTCTGTCTCTGTCTGTCTGTCTGTCTGTCTCTGTCTCTGTCTCTCTCTCTCTCTCTCTCTCTCTCTCTCTCTCTCCACAACGGAAAGTGCAAGACCTCGCCTCACACACAATTTAAGTGCAACACTTGAGTCACAGACAGTCTTAGCCTCATCTCACCGTCTGTCCTCTCCCTCTTGCCTGTTCTTTCTCTCATTTTGGTTTTCTTCATTCTCTCATTATCTGTGAAAGCTTTCCGTCCTAAGAATGTGGCCATTCTTTCTTATGGTTTTTCTGCTATTGCTGTTTAAATGCAATGAGAAGGAACGAGATGCAACGCAAACAATGACATAGCCAACCATAGGAAAATAGTGGATATTTCACTTTACTGGATTTGCCTGATACTATTGCTTTTGAACGATCGGAAGGTGTTGGTAGGCCAAGAAGTATACAAAGGAATTCTGTTACAAAACTGATTAGTTCAAAACTTTTAAAGACAGATAAGGATTAATATCTCAAGCAAAAAATATATATATATATATATATATATATATATATATATATATATATATATATATATATATATATGTGTGTGTGTGTGTGTGTGTGTACAATGAATGACACTAAATGAGAACTGCATGCTTAGTTTATGAAAAATATGTAGACATAACAGACATGATCTTTGTCTTGTGCTACACAGATAACAGATAATGAGTAATGTTAGCCTATGTCGGGCGAAGAAAGCGGAGGTAGCAAGTAAGAGATGTGATGAGGAGCGCATTTGATTCCCCCGACCTGAGAAAGCTTTGTGTGTGGACTACCCTACCCACACCTTACTTCCTCCACACAAACTTGGCAGAATTAAAAGAGGAAGAATTAGTAACTCAATTTCCGGTAGTTCATGTCGAGTCAGTGGTTGTGTCATCGTTATATCATGTCCAGAATAACTTGGCCCAAACATGTCCTTCCTCCTTCATGAATGTTTAGATATACCAAGAGATTCAGACCTGAATATGGTGCTGGTCATGAGGAGGTGCATTGAAAAGGATGTAGAGCAGCAACAATGTCGTATTCATCCGCTGAGTTACCAAAACTGAACTGCCAGAGAATAAAAATCTCCGCCAAGTTAAGGTGAACGAACTAGAATGAGGTCCGTCAGCTCGATACTTCTTCGCTGAGAGTCAGATTGCTGCATTGTACGTACAGCATTATTAACTACCATTTCTTTATAGTGTTGAAACTAGAGCTTAATAATTGTTATCCCATGTGCTATATAATAAACACAAGTTCATCTTTAATGCTCTTAGACTTTGTCGTTACAGACTGACCCAGAATACTGATGAAATAGTGTTATGCTACGGGTGCTCTTCACTGAGAGTTGATGATATAATCAATTACTAAGCGAATAATGCCCTTACATAATACTATTTACATAGAAATTTCAATTTTAAAGCCTCGGTTTTTTTTTTTTTTTTTTTTTTTTTTTTTTTTTTTTGAGGACAGTCTGTTGTGTGAGTTATTTGGCCCAGTGTGAAAGTTAATTGGGTGATATACCGTATGTCGCATAATAAACATCCTAGCTGTGATTTTGTCCCAAATATTCACAAACAAGGTCCATAAATATCTTCATGCAAGCAAGAATGATCTTGTTTATGGCTTGTTCTTATATGAGGGACTAATATTATGTAATACCGACATCGTACCCATGAAAGCTATAATCAGACAGCAATTTCCGTGAAAACTAACCACTAGGTCGTGTTCTCTTCTGTCGCCATCACCCTGAAAATATTTCGAGGTCATTCCAAGCATGGTGCAAGAATGCTTGTGGCAAACTTGTTTATCATGCACGTAAGCGGTAGGTCACTGCATAGAAAATAGTTTATTTTCTTTGCATTGCGTTTTTCTGTCTTAATTTACTAAGAAATACTCAAATTCATATGTTTCTTCTAATGACATTGCTGAAGATTGAGAGGTATTTTTTCGTGTTGTAATCGGATGTACCATGTGATAACAGAATGTTGTTATTAACTGAAAGGAAGATGAGAATGATTAGTTTAAACAATATCCATTGGTAAATATTTCTTTCTTCCTTTTTTTTGTAAGAGATCTACGTTTCACGGAGACGCACACACATTGTGCAAGGAATCCCATACAGAAAGTTTTATATCTTTCAATTCAATATCATTCTTTGTCGGGCCCGATCACAAAGGAGAAAAGTAGCACGGATCCATCTGTCTAAGGAAAAAAATCAATATGCTGCATTTCCAGTAATCTGAAGATTTCAAACTTGGACCTGTACCTGCCTATACCTGCCACCCAAGATAGTGGAGGAAGGGGGAGTGATGGCGAGGCAGGAGGATCATGAAGCAGACAAGTGTTGGAAAAGGTAAACAGGGGAAGTGGGGAAAGGAGGAGTTTCCGAGGTGAAGGGTGAAGATGTAGTGGAATTTGTGGGAAGGCATGGAGGGAAGAGAGGAAGCCAAAGGGATATATAGGAGGGGATAGAGGTAATAGGAGATGGAAAAACGGAATGGTAGGGAGTTGTATGGCTCCAGGTTAGTACTTAAAAAAGGAAGATTGAGAGGAAGAGAGTACTGGTGGAGTGAAGAATACAGGAGAGAGGAAGATTACGAGATGGATAGGAGGGAGGTGAAATGGAGGTAAGGAGAGCTTATTACTGTACATACCAAGTACTGATAATAAGAAGCAATTGAAGTAGAAGTAATTAGGTGCACAGATTATTTATTCAACGTGTGAGAAAAGCACGAAAAGACGAAAAGCTCTCCAAACCCACAAATATAAACGTCGGCAGCAAAAAGATAAAGACGCCATGATAATAGGAAAGACAGAAGGAGGACTGAAAGATAAAACATAGGGATGCAGAGGTGAGCAGAGGAGAGAAGACGTGGTAATGAAAGGTAGAGGATTAGAGTGGCGAGGGAAGCACCGAAAAGTGGGAGAAAATGAGGGTGAAGTGATGAGGGCTGAGTGAGGCGAGTGCGTGGCAAATGGTGCGGGTTGAGAGGTGAACACAGGACAAAGGATGATTCAAAGACAGAGAGAGGGTAAAGAAGAGAGGAGGATCGGGAGGTAGAGAAAGGATCGAACTTGAAAAAGTGACTTGAACTAAAGAAGAATTTTGGAATGGAAAAGAAACTAGGAAAGGGAGAATAATTGAGGGTTAGAGGGGTCAGGGTGAGGAGAAGGAACTAGAGGAAAGAGGACGATTGTGTGTTGTGACATGAAGTGGAAGATCGTACCCAGTGCAACACTCTGGTCTCTCATGTGTAGTGTGCCCAGGCATGACCAACTTATACTTCAGCATTTTTAGACGGGTTTATATGAGGCAAGTCTTTGCAACGTCCATAGTCGATCTAATTCGTTGCCCCGTTTAGTATCAAAAGACCTAGACCTCGATCTGAGTCACCTTGCCATAAATAATTGCAGAGCCCTGCTTCCACGACCACCACTATCATCTCAGCTTCCACCACCACCACCATCATAATCACAGCTTCCACCACCACCACCACCACCATCACAGCTTCCACCACCACCACCATCATCACAGCTTCCACCACCACCACCATCATCATCACAGCTTCCACCACCACCACCATCATCACAGCTTCCACCACCACCACCATCATCACAGCTTCCACCACCACCACCATCATCACAGCTTCCACCACCACCACCATCATCATCACAGCTTCCACCGCCACCACCATCATCATCACAGCTTCCACCACCACCACCACCATCATCACAGCTTCCACCACCACCACCATCATCATCACAGCTTCCACCGCCACCACCACCATCATCACAGCTTCCACCACCACCACCACCATCATCACAGCTTCCACCACCATCATCACAGCTTCCACCACCACCTCCATCATCATCACAGCTTCCACCACCACCACCATCATCATCATCACAGCTTCCACCACCACCACCATCATCACAGCTTCCACCACCACAACCATCATCACAGCTTCCACCACCACCACCATCATCATAGCTTCCACCACCACCACCACCATCATCACAGCTTCCACCACCACCACCACTATCAGCATCATCACAGCTTCCACCACCACCACCACCATTATCACAGCTTCCACCACCATCACCACCATCATAATCACAGCTTCCACCACCACAATCATCATCACAGCTTCTACCACTACCATCACCACCACCACCACAGCTTCCCAACTACCATCATCATCACAGCTTCCAACACCACCATCATCATCACAGCTTCTACCACCACCATCACCTACATCACCATCGTTATCACAGCTACCCCACCACCATCGTTATCACAGCTACCATTATCACCACCATCACCACCACATCTACCATCATCACTATCATCACCACAGCTACCATCACGACCACCACCATTATCATTACAGATAACACAACCACCACCACAGCTACTATCACCACCATCACCACCACCACCACCACCACAGCTACTACCACCACTGTCACCACCACCACCACAACTACCACCACCACCACCAATGCTATCACCATCACAGCTACGCCACCACCACCACCATCATCATCATCACAGCTACCATCAGCACCACCACCATCATCATAGCTACTACCGCCACCACCACAGCTACCACCACCACCCACCATCATAGCTACCACCACCACCCACCATCATAGCTACCACCGCCACCATCAACACCACACCTACCACACCACCACCACAACAACTACCACCATTTTCTGCTGAATAAAATCGTCTGTTCGAATCAACAATGAAATTAGACATCGGTGCGTACATGTACAACCCTCTCTCTCTCTCTCTCTCTCTCTCTCTCTCTCTCTCTCTCTCTCTCTCTCTCTCCAAAGACGAATGAAATTGTACGGAAATGCCCTCCCGTGGAAAATTACTAGGAACCAAAACACCCCTTCAGAAAGTTTCAATCAATATGTATCTGAAACTGGCCCATCTCGGACCCGACCATCCTGTCAGTTTTCATCAAAATCCTTTTTCCAGCTTTTGCTGCACTACACACACACACACACACACACACACACACACACACACACACACACACACACACACACACACACACACACACACACACACACACACACACACACACACACACACACACACACACACACACACACACACACACACACACACACACACACACACACACACACACACACACACACACACACACACACACACACACACACACACACACACACACACACACACACACACACACACACACACACACACACACACACACACACACACACACACACACACACACACACACACACACACACACACACACACACACACACACACACACACACACACACACACACACACACACACACACACACACACACACACACACACACACACACACACACACACACACACACACACACACACACACACACACACACACACACACACACACACACACACACACACACACACACACACACACACACACACACACACACACACACACACACACACACACACACACACACACACACACACACACACACACACACACACACACACACACACACACACACACACACACACACACACACACACACACACACACACACACACACACACACACACACACACACACGGATTATAATATATTAATTATAAGAGCCCAGCATTTTGGAATACCAACCAACTGACTCTGTTTTATGAACTTGTATATCTCAGTAAGGTACAATCGAAGACCATAACCTCTGCTCACTCTAATATCCTAACTCTGGTTTGAGGGTAGACGTCACCAGGATATTTTACTGAATTAATACTTGTTGTCAAGTGTCAAAGTGGCAGTTCACAGCTTTCATAAACTGTACTAGGAATATTTTGCGATGACATTTCTACTCACACAGTTTTAAAAGATTATTTTTACTATAATCAGGTCTTTGTTCGGCGTGAACTTTTTTCCAACAGCTTCCTTTTAGCCTGGGATAGGGATGCAGGGTTAGCAGAAACTATGACTCACGACTGTACAGTACCACACAATCCAGTGGATGTGCAATAGTTGAAGCCCACCACTCTCACAGCCTGTGTCAGTGGTACGTTGGTGTAAACAGAGGCGGAGCCGCGACAGTGCCATTGTCATGTTCTTTATTCATCGCTGTCACCAGGGGTTCCTGTGTGCCCACCATAACAGGGAAGGACACGGGCCACAGTCATAACTGTTTTTCGCAACAGGGGGCTCTGTGGGGATGAGGCAGAGAAAGAGAGTGAGACAGGGAAATCCTATACAAAATTTAAGGTGAAAATGGAGATAGCCTGAAACTGAATGTAAAAATCGTCCAAAAAGGAAACGCAGTGCCACAGGAATGGGAAAGGTCAAATAATTTTTGTTTTTCACGAATTTCAAATATATGTGCTTATCTCCAAAAAAAGGGGAAAAATGTACAAATATCCTAGCATACATAAATGTAAAAAATATTCTGTGATACTCTAAATTTTACAAAAGAAAGTGTTAATATAACTTGGAAATAACATCCGTTTAGTGATGTTGGCTAGGCACAACATATTTTCCTGTCACCCATTTCTGTCCCCTCATTCTGATCGTCTATACTCATAGCTCAACTCATCGTGCCTAATCTCACTGTTATTCAAGCCAGTCTATCTCTTGCATTTTTCATTGCTGTTACCAAATTTCCTTTTGCTCTCCGTAAATCATACGGCATGAAATTTCAATTTCTGTTCCTTTCTTGATGAGCCGAACTTTTGTAATCATATTTTGTTATTTATATGACAAGGCTGTAATGTACATTACGATAGGTTAATCCCCTGGTACTTTTCTCTCAGCATGGGCTTTCTCGTTAATCCCTCGTGCACTGTTGTTACACAGACGGTCAACAAAGAGTTGTAATTTCACAGAAAGCTGGTCCTTAATATGACGAGTCTGTTACTACAAAATGAACTCATATAGATGTTGGAATTTTTTATCACCCTAAGATGCTGAACAAACAGGGCCGTGTTTTTGTGGCTTTTTGCTTGTTATTTTCTTTATGTGATTTAGTCATTTTTAATGTTATAAGCAAATTATCTCCAAATTCCAATTTTATATATATATATATATTTATTTATTTATTTATGTATATCAAAAAGGAAATACAGTTTATCGAGGACAATTTAGCTTAGTTTTGTGAAAATGACGGTGTGCGAATACAAGAATGAGAGTTCAACTGTGTGTGTGTGTGTGTGTGTGTGTGTGTGTGTGTGTGTGTGTGTGTGTGTGTGTGTGTGTGTGTGTAAGTTTTGATTATCTGTTTACGCATCAAGTGATAGCGAAGCGATGTGAAAATATAGGAAGAAAAATTTCGCAATGTTTGTAGATTAATTTGTCGTGTGGTCCGAACCAGCAATTGGTTTGAGTCCTGTGATCCCTGGAGCGATGAGAGGCCCAGCGTGTGTGTTGACGCCTCACTGATTCACCACCCCCACAGCCACGCATTTCCAGGGAGCAGTGGCAGTGCCGGACGACTTCGGTGGATGAACCCTGATGCAGATATCTTAGGACGGAATTTACACGTCGTTTCGAGAACTCCACTTCTTATTTGATTTTGTTTACGAATAATCAGTCAACTTTTCACTACAATGACGTGTATCAGATCAAAATTTTGCTGATTCCTGACGATGTCATTCAGCCGAGGAGAACACCGTATTAGTGAAGAACATAAGTATCGCTACACTATTGCAACTCTCCACCTAACCAAGCATATACCCCCCCCCCACCTCCCTGCGCACCTACCCAAGCACATAACGGCCCTCACCCCCCCCCCAATATTTTCTTTGAAAGGTGGGCGTAAGAAGAACGTCTTAAGGACACGTAACCTGGGCTCTTCATTTTCCTTGCACATGACGCATTGAACTCTCTGGAAAAATATTTTTTTTTACTCTTTCATCATTAAAACAAAAAACTACTTAAGACACAGCATTCCTATCAGAAGGAGCCAGTTCACCACAAGACACATAGCTATGTGAAAATTCATGACTCTATATTGAATACCTTCTGAGTTCTGGCCCAGAAACAAAATCTCTCCGCTCTGCCAGACACCTTGCCGCCCTGCTGCCCAACTCTACGGACGGACACCTATTGATCCCAGTGATAACAACACCCTCCCCTGACTTTGCCAGGTGGAGAATAAAAATGGTGTTATTGCCGGCGATTTTGGTGTTTGAACCATGATACAATTGTCTTAGGACAGGATCCGCGTGTCTGTTTCATATGTTTTTTTTTTTTTTCCTTCATAATCCATCAACCCAATTAGCCGCACGAGTTGCATACGCATTAGCTGTATCTTACTCAGCTATGATTTAAAGCAAAAACTTTTTTGAGAACAAAAACAACATAATACAGGGTGGCTCAATCGGTAGAGAGGTGGCGTGCGGTCCTACCGGACCCAGGTTCAAATCTCCGCTGTGGCAGGGAACAGTTTAGGGATTTAAATTTCATTACGGCAGACTTTACCGATCTACCAGAAGACCCGCCGACATGTCGTAAAAATACCCCCGCCAATACCAATACACCAGTCCTGTATGAGAGAGCCCTAGCATGTATTCAACATGGACGGTGGGTGTTAGCGCCGAAGTGGTGACATGTAGAGGTGTACGATATGTGTAGGAGGACTACTGGGCCTTGGGAGCAGGCTGAGAAGCCTATGCCCAGAGTTGAGCACATAAAAAAAAAAAAAAAAAGTGTTTTGCATACTTTCTGGATGAAATACGAAACGACGCAGTTGAAAGAAAATTTAGTCATTAAACTGGTCAAATTCATCTGGGCTTAAATTAAAAATTGAATGTATGCCTCGTGTCAGATTATGTTAGATTTAGTGTTTAATATTGCCGTACAGGGAGTGCTAAAAAAAAAATGATCCTGTAAAAATTTATCTTCCTGCCTTTCTTTCGTCCTCATTAAACACACACACACACACACACACACACACACACACACACACACACACACACACACACACACACACACACACACCATAAACACGCACACACACACACACACACACACACACACACACACACACACACACACACACACACACACACACACACACACACACACACACACACACACACACACACACACACACACACACACACACACACACACACACTCACGGAATCAGAGAGAGAGAGAGAGAGAGGGTAAAGCGAATTAAAGTTTGGAGCAAATGTCTTTAAGATACTGTGGCGCCTCTCCTTGAACCATTTATACGTGTTAGCCAAAACCTGAATGCAGAAGCGTCCAGAATTTTGTGCCTCCAAGAAAGGGGCAATGCTTTCAAAAGTTCATAATACTTATATAATTACCCAGAATGTGGTGGAATGGTGTGATGTGAGTGCTGTGAATCCTCTGGTTTCCTCTTGGTGGTAGCCTGATGTGTATTGCCTGTCTCCCCTGATCTTCTGACCCGTGGACGATTTGGACGGTGTGTGTGTGTGTGTGTGTGTGTGTTTGTGTGTGTGTGTGTGTGTGTGTGTGTGTGTGTGTGTGTGTTTCGGTAAATACATTAATATTTAACTCCCATGTGAATCTAGCTGTGGCAATGAGTTTCCCCCGCCTCTCAGGGTTTATGGCTGTACACGTCACCATTTTATTGGCCATAAAGTTTGGAGGAGATTGTTTATAACGTTCCTGTGTGGCACATATAGTTAATTCCTTACTGTGGCTAGTGATGTCCTGTGTGAGGGTGACCTACAGTTCGGAAAGATTACCTTATGTAACAGTACGAGTACGCTGTCCTTCAAAACACTGGACATCAGTTTTGTTAACTTGTAATGCCATGCTTTATACAAGGATTGTCGAGAGGCTTTCAACACTCCATGATACGCAGCAGTTTAACAATGTTTCCTGGAGAAATAAATAAATAAATCGGTAGGCAGGCAAGTAGATATAGATTTTGTCGAACGTCCTGCAGTGATTGGTTGACTAGGAACTGGCTGTTTGATACACATAGCTGTTATAGTCTGTGAACTACAGGCAGCACAGGTAGTAGGTTTACCGTTCAGCTCAAGCATGGGGGTGCTGAAAATATAAACTGTTCCGTTTTGTTGATCGTAACAATCTTGGGATCTGAGCTATACTGTGAACATTTTGTGTATAACTTTATAAATTTGCTATTATATCATTCATCACAATTATCTGTCTTTTAAAACTGCGTAACAAAGCTTTCGCTGGAATTAAGCTAGTTACTAAATACCAGAATATCACTGGTCGCGAGAAATACACTGCTTTCAGATGCACAACAGAATGAGGGGCGAGATGTAAATATAGAAAGATGCTGGTGGTAATTCTAGAATAAAAAAAAAAAGAGGAAGACCGAGTTACATAATAGAAGTATGATATTTAGAAGTATGTTCCGGAAGGTCAGGATGGATTAAAACTGAGCCTGTAGGCTATGTCGTTGCCTGGAGGGATGTTTGCCACTTTTACCACAAACATATTCAATGACTGGTTCTCATACTGATAATAATCAATAAACTAAACTGAATAAGACAAAAGACACATTTAGTAGGCACACCCATCCCTACATACTGTAGCTTTCTCATCACCATCCAGACCTCCTCAATCACCCCAGGATGAAGTGGGATAGAGTCCAAAGACCCAGAAAAAAAAAAAAAGAGAGATCCTAACTAAAGTTTGCCAAGTTGAATGGGCCACACTCCCATTCAATCACCATTAAAGTCCTCGGAACCCTTGGAATCCTGCCTTCACCTGATTGGGAAAAAAAAAAAAGAAAGAAAGAAAGAAAAGGTAAAAGAAACATTCCTCACGTCGCTTCACACTAATTTATCCTACAATCAGTCAGACGACTGTCACGTTAAAATGGGGTGTCAAACCCTGGTCATACACTTCACAAAAAATTCATCCAGACAGTCCTCTCATTTAACAGTACCATATGGGGAAAGAAAATATTACATACGTTGGGGAGCGGAGGGGCGAACTCCGTCCCCCGCATCTATAAACTCAGGTCTAATACTGAGCGAAATTCCGAGTGTCTACGTAAAAAGTAAGGCATTGTTTCCCCTATGGGGTAGCCATCGGGGGTCCCACTGTGCATAAAACGTGGCCAGTGTGAACGTCTACTAGTATGCAAAATTTCATATTCCTGAGTTTAAGACCATGACTGTGCATAAAGGCTTTGGTTTGGGTTCCCCCCCCCCCTCCTCCCGTGAGAGTGGCTTTTGGGGATCTCACACTGCCTAAAATGTGGCCTCATTAACGACCTACCATTGTGCAAATTTTGTATTCTTAAATAAAAAAAAAATAAATAAAACTTTGGCTGGGTCTACCCTAGGGGGCGCCTCCCCCCTGCTCGTAGTGGGATGGTCATCGGGGATCCCACCCTTCCTAAAAGGTGGCCGAGGTAAACATCTATTAATATGTAAAATTTCGTGCTCCTAAATTTAAAAATATGGCCGTGCATAACGGCTGCCCGCAACGCCCAGGGGCCGCCGCCTCCCCTTTATGGGGCGTCACTCTGTGATTCTACCCTTCCCAAAACGTGACCTGGGTGAACGACTATTAGTATGGAAAATTTCATGCTTTTCGGTTTAAAATTTTAGCCGTACATAACTGCTTTGGTAAGAGGCCACTGGAAGCCGTCCCCCCCCCCCTCCCTTGTAAGGGCGACCCTCTGGGGTCCACCATACTTATAATCTGATGCGAGTGCAAAACTTTGTGTTCCTAAGTAAAAAACTGGTCGTGCAGAACAGTTTTGGGTGTGATATTCTGGCCGAAGGCCTCACCCTGCCTGAAACCTGGCTTTGGGATAGGTCTATTTATGTGCAAACTTTTTATTTCTAACCATCCTTACATAAGCTCTGGACCCCATTCTTCA
>NC_136967.1:13070000-13072500 GCF_032717465.1 Coenobita brevimanus | reverse complement strand
GGACATCTTAATTAGAGACGATGTAAATGCCAGGATCATCTGAGAAATATACATGTGGCGAAAGACGAAATGACGGAGTTCACGATTCTGGTCCACTTCTCCATGTACAGTACAAGCTGATGGGAAATTTTGATGACCCCCACGGGCTAGATGATCGTTGCACGGTATAGAGGTTCGCGTGCATATACAGTATATATATATATATATATATATATATATATATATATATATATATATATATATATATATATATATATATATATATATATTCAGTATATAAAATGTGTCTGTGTTTGGAAGGAGTAGGTGGTGCAGATGCAGACGCTAGACGCAAACTCGGTAGACGTGGTTTCTTGATTTACTGAGCGGAACTATACAGGTGTGTGTGTGTGTGTGTGTGTGTGTGTGTGTGTGTGTGTGTTATCAGGTCTTGTCTGCTACTGGTGAGAGAGGGGCAGCAGCCAAGAATAGCTCAGAGCCGGGCAGATTTTGCTGAGCTTGCAAATATTTTGTTCTAGCCACAACAGAATTCCTAACAGCTGCACTGTGCATTTCTACAGCAACATCATACAGTTAGCAATACATTAAGGCATTCGAGTATGCATTGTAATTCTTTCCTGGATTAACGAAATGTTTCCCGACATGATATGGTAAGAAAAGGTTATTAAAAAATGATCAAATCATTTGAACAACATTGATAGTGTAAGAGAATAACAATAATAATAAAATAAAATAATAATATGAATAGTAGGTAGCCACAATAATAATAAGGTAACAAGTAAGTACTTAAAAGTTAAATGGTAAATGAATGAAATGATAAAGGGAGTCCACGTGGAATTCAATTTTAGGGAATATGGAATAAATATGTGTATATAGAAAGAAGAAAGTAAGTTAATAATACTCGTATTATGGAATAAAAGCCAATAACCATACTTCGTGTGATAGACATTAGTGAGTACACAAACGTCAATATATTATGATAATATGACTGAATAAACTATTGATACATTATAGTGATAAAATAATGTGCATAGATATGTATAGTTTAGGTATATTTCTTTTTCTTTAAATTTCCAATTATTTGGTTACATCGGCGTGAGTGGACAGCTCGTCATTCGATTGAATCTACCTATACAGTGAGTGCTGTTATAATTTTGTTTTCTAGACCTATGATAAAGTATGTGGCTGTAAAAATGTATTCGCAATAGAGGAGGACTATACTCGTATATCCCAAATTCAACTTGCAAAACAACAAAATTTGGTGAGTTACACACCGCCATGTACTGGAGGTAAAGGAAACTGTAGCTGCGTAACTCTGGGATAATCCATGTTTAACTGGTATGTTCGATCGTCCGCCCACATTTAACGGCAAGTGACTGGCTTCCAAGGGGGGGATACCGGTTATTGCAATCGAGTTGTGTATGTCTAAAATGAAGAATTGATCAAGTAAGTTTTGCGCGCGCGCGCACACACACACACACACACACACACACACACACACACACACACACACACACACACACACACACACACACACACACACACACACACACACACACACACACACACACACACACACACACACGTAGATTAATAGATAGGTAGACAGACAGCTGTATCTCTGCCTTAGCTCTGGCTGGAGGGTTAAAACATCGTGTAAGTATGGGCTTATTAATGAGAAATGATGACAGAGTTTAGGTAACCGTAATGGATTTGTGAAATCCACCATTCTGTTGGCAAAATGTTACATAACAATGTGTGTATTTCTCTATGAAATGAAATATGACATTAGCATTTCCTGTAAAACTATAAGAGTGTGGCACCCAGCTAAGACCACCCATCTGTCAAAGGCCAGGCCACTTGTTATGGTTAAATTAATGGGCGGTAGAGCGACTGTGATGGGGAGGCAAATATGACAAGAGCGAGGAGAGCGGCTGAGGTGGCGCCGGCATGATAAGAGGATACTTACGCCAGAATGATGAAGGGCCCGTCTGGGGTTGGAGGTGGGAAGATAAGGTGTTCCACGTTACCCCCTTGCTGGTACCAACCCCCCCCCCCAACTGGCTGGTGCACTTATACCACCATTTGAACTCATACTGTGAAGTTCTCTGTTGAGATCTTGTTTCCTGGAATCGTTAACAATTGGCTCTTCTTCTTTACAATAATGAGTTGAATTTCTTGTTATCTCCTTCTGTTTCGTATCGTTTCTTTTTCGATAGGTAATTTTGTACCAGTAGGATACATTTCAGTAACCCTCTCGTTCGTTATTGATAAAAGTAATGTAGCTTATGAACGTACTTAAAACTTGCAAAACAACAAGGAGTAAGAGAAAAATTAAATCGCCATGGAAGAGGGGCAACGAAGTTTCTTGTGTCACTTAGAATACGATGCCTAGTATATCATTATAAGTCTCATTATGAGTACTGATATCTTGTACATCACCTCCCGGGATTTCAATATGAATGGAGTAGCAAGAATAGTGATCATTATGGAAACAAAA
>NC_136967.1:13047500-13067500 GCF_032717465.1 Coenobita brevimanus | reverse complement strand
TCAATACTAACAAGACATATGAACCTGATGGGATCCCTGCTGTTGTCCTTAAGAACTGTGTTTCTGTGCTTACACCCTGGCTACGTACACTCTTTCGCCTTTGGCTGTCATCTTGTACCTTTCCTTCTTGCTGAGAGTTTGCTCTCATTCCTCCTGTCCCAACGAAGGGTAACCATTCCCATCCCTCTGGCTATCACCCAATTGCTTTAACATCCTGTGTTTAAAAAGTTTTCGAGTGTATTCTTAACAAAAAAATTTAAAAGCATGTTTCTTACCAAAATCTTCCTTCTGATCGTCAGTATGGGTTGCACCAGGGACGCTCCACTGGCGATCTTCTCACCTACCTTTCAGACTCCTGGTCATCCTATTTCGGGACTTTGGCGAAAGCTTTGACATTGCTCTTGATATCACAAAGGCTTTCGATCGAGTCTAGCATAAGTCTTTGATTTCCAAACTGCCCTCTTAAGGTTTCTATCCTTCTATCTGCGCATTCACCTCCAGCTTCCCTTGTGGTGGTTCTATAGCTGTTTTTGTAGATGACTATCATTAGTGGTGTTCCTCAGGGCTCTGCCCTATCACCAACTCTCTATTTCTATTCATCAATGACCTTCTAAGATGTTCATCTAACCCTATCCACTCATACGTTGATGACTCCACCCTTTGCCTTTCCATTTGCTTCCTGCAGCGTTCATCTCAGCAGTTACTGCAACAAGCAAGGAATGAGGTTATGGCACACCTAATGTCTGACTTAGTTCATAGCTCTGACTGGGATAAAAATAATCTTGTTATTAATGCATCAGAAACTCAGTTCTAACATCTTTTAACCCGACAAATCATCCGAATGAGTATCCCCTATTTAACAGTATTCAGCTCAGTCCTTCGTCTTCTTTCAGGATACTTCGGGTTTCATTCTCTCGGGATTTATCATGGAAAAATTATATTACATTTCATGTAAAATCTGCATCCAATAAATAGGGTGTGCTAAGCCGACTCCGAGCCTCCTTTACTCCTTCACAGTTGTTAACTTTGTACACGGGTTTTATTCGCCCCTGGGTTGAGTATAACTCTCTTGTGTGGGGAGGCTCCCCACATACAGCTCTTCTCAAAACAAGGTGGAATCAAAGGCTATGCGTCTCATTAACCCTCCTCGTCTTGCTGGCTCCCTTCAACCTCTGTCCCTTCGCCGTATTGTTGCTTCTTTATCTCTTTTCTGTCGCTACTTCAATGGTCACTGCTCCTCTGAATGCTACCGCAGGGGCGAAGCACTCGTCTAGCAACAAACTCTCATTCCTTTTCTGTCCAACTCTTTAAAGCAAGAGTTAGCCGTTACTCCCTTTCCTTCATGTATGCAACAGGTCAGCTCTGGAACTGTTTCTCTTTGTATTTCCTACTGCCTTTGATCTCCAGTCTTTCAAACAGGGTGTGCCCAAGCATCTCCAAACGAACGGATCGTGATTTTGGCTCTCTTGTTTTTCTATTTTTCTTGGAGGGGACGATTTTGCGATCTCCTGGCCTCTGGCTCCTTCTCTCTTGCATGATATATATATATATATATATATATATATATGGTGGTAGGTGGGGGAGCTCACAATCTACGCATTCGATGTAGTGCTGCTTTGAGTTTCTGCCCTTTCCTCCCTTCCTTCCACTTCTGTCTTTCTTTCCTTCATACTTTCCTCCTCCTTCTGCTTACGGGTGACTTTATACTCCCCCTTCTGTCTTTCTTTCCTTCACTCTTTCCTCTTCCTTCTGCCTATGGGTGACTCTACACTGAGTGACAGGCCAAATGGTTTCCTGTACACAAGGAAACCATTTACTACGCTGGGTGGTAACCATATAAGCAAATTATGTTACCTGGTGGTTTAGTGTGTAATTAAGGCACTCCAGTCGGATTGAGCCTGTGTAGGTTCCAAGGGGTGGCTGGGGTTTATTGCTCAGGTAATGCCACTCAGGGATGAATGAGGCTGGTCACTCTCATCTTAAATATTAGAACCAACTTGCGTGGCCCCGGGATCCTACGCTCCTCATGGGGCAGCATAGGATTGGATGATATATATATATATATATATATATATATATATATATATATATATATATATATATATATATATATGGATAGACAGATATAGATAGATAGATAGATATATCATCACCATCATCAGCCGTTTGAGTATCCACTGTAGGACCGGCCTATCCCGACCAAAGTCGGGACGATACAGCCAACTTATCTCTGCCAAGTGGCTTAGGCTGTCTGGTAGAGATTGTATGTAGGATGAGAAGTGCTTGTAAGTGTAACTGTAGTGTTGGAGTGGCTTTGAATGTGTATGTAGTCTGTGAACCAAGTGTAATCGGCCCTCGCAAGCCGACTGGGTGCAAGCATACTTTATAGTAAGGGACACTGGTTCAACTACAGCACCCCTTGTGTCCGCCAATGCAGTACGTGGCCGGGTGAACACTCCCAAAGTTTATTACCCTGGCGGGGCGTGAACCCTGGTTCACCTGTGTACGAAACGCACACTCTACCACTGTACCACAGAGGCTCCATATATATATATATATATATATATATATATATATATATAGATATATATATATATATATATATATATACGTGTGTGTGCGTGTGTGTGTATGTTTATATTAAATACCGCGATGAATTAGACTGTCAGGACACCAATGTGGGAGGGGAATGACATGCGTGAGATAAGAAATTGTTGACGTGCTGCCGTATCTCTCTCTCTCTCTCTCTCTCTCTCTCTCTCTCTCTCTCTCTCTCTCTCTCTCTCTCTCCATGCCCTGATTAGTCCTCTCCTTCACTTCACTCATGTCTCCTTCTTCCCTTTTTTCTCCTCCTTCCTCTTCCCTCATCCTCTTCCCATCTCTCTTTCCCTTCCTTAATCCCATCATGTTGTGCTTTGTCCTTCCTTCTCCTTATTACTTTCTCATTTCCTTCTTGCCATTCCTATTCCCCGTCCTCATATCTCAGTCTCTTTCTCCATTCTTTCATGATCTAGTTTTTCTTTTCCTTCACTTTACTTTTCTCTCCTTCCCGTCTCATTTCCTCTCTCCTTCCTCTCACTCACTCCTTCCCTTCCTCTCCGCTCTGTCTGTATTCTCCTCTTGACTCGTCCTTTTTTACTCCACATTTCTCTCTCTCCTGCCCGACTCCCTTCCATCTCTGCATGCTCACCATCTCCCCTTTCACTCCCTTTTCTTATTGTTTTTTTATTCCTCTCTCCTTCCCGTATCCCATTTCTCTTCTCATTCGACATTGCTTACTTCCTTCTCCAATCTTCTCTCATCTCCTGTCTATCACTTTTCTCTCCTCCCTTTCATTCCTATCTATCACTTCTTCTCCTCGCTCCTCCTACCTCTCACTCCCTTCATTTCACTCACTCTCCTTCCCATCCCTTCATGTTGTTTATCACCTCACTCCTCTATCCTCTATTACTTCCCATTTCTCCCCCCTTCTCTCACACCCTTCCTCAATTCGTCCATGCACTTCGCTCCTCTCCACATCCCTCCACTTTCCTTCCCCTCTCCGCTGCCTTTGCTCCTACCCCTCATCAAAGGTCCCTGAAGTTCACTCCTCTCCTTCCGAAAATTTATCGGTCTCCTTCTACCTTATCTTCGCCAACTTTATCACGCTTTCTTGTCAGGCGAATCACTTTTTCTCGCTATTCTCTCTGCCAGTGTATCATTTTCCACACGTCCTCCCCATCCTGCAGAGATCCTCACAGAAAGATTTTTTTTTTTTTTTTTTTTTAGCTGAAGTTCATGAAAGTTTCCATTAGATATCTTCGCATAAAATAATGTGAAATCCATAGAATAAGAAAGACCAATCAGCCAATCTTTTGTTATTTCTCAGGTATCTCGATGTTCTTATATGTTACATTAACTCTCCTATTTTTTTAGACTTCATGCATCAAAATCGAATGGATTTTTAAAACTAATGGAGGCTTTAGGATATGGGCACTAGAAACGCAATGCAAAGGTTAATGTTTCTGTTATTTCGATCTCGTCACATATTTTTCATGATTTTACTGAAAGATAATGCAAGTTTCTCATAAAGTCATCAGTCGTGTTCGAGTATAATCACTGGACTGGAATCTTTTCCCCAGTCAGGTCTGCCCAGAACTGAAATAGGGATCAGGACTGAAAATTCGTTGGTTACCTGTCATTACCTACGAGAGCGCTAGGACTTAGAAAAACTAAATTATTATCCACCTTACTGACCCTCGCGAGGTCGACAGGCATTAATTCTAAGCCTTTTCCTTTCACTTGCAATTTAACACACACACACACACACACACACACACACACACACACACACACAAATAATATAATGTGTTGTTCCGTAGTACATCAGATAAAGCAGTCAGCTATTGTCTCATGCTGATGAGAAGTCCTAACAAGTTTGCAATATTGAACGAGCTGTGTACAAGTTAACCAATATTCCCTAAACTTTGGCCGACTGGTGCGAGTTAGCATCACCTTGTTACGAACTCGTGTGTCTGAACTCGGTAAAGCCATTTCCATCGCCTGATACTATACCATGTACTTTATTCAGTATTCTTCCTTCTTACGTTGTCAATTACTTTTTTGTTGTTATTTTTACACATCTGTGTTTTTAACTTTCATTAATCTTTTTTTTTTTTTTTTGCCATCTCCAAACTATTTTATTTAGCGTACGCGAGACTTTTCTATATGGAAAGATTTGATATAGCCTTTATTAATCTTTCTGCTGGTAGAGGTCTTCTTAGGTTGAATAAAACCGTTTGGTTATAATATTTATAATGAAAAATATGTTATCGGATTGAAGGGCGTAAGATTTTGGTCATTTATGTGATTTTCAGGATCAGGTGTAAACAGAAAAGCTGGTCTAGTAAATAGAAATTAAATGGAGTGAGGGTCCTATCATATGCATGGGTGCGATTCCCGAGAAGGTAACTGGAGGATATTTTGTCACATATTGCATTCAGTCACGTAGATCTTTTTGCAGCTGAATAAAATTATCTGGAGGTGATCAGCATAAAATATATGTGGTTCTAAGTAGCGTATTGCCACCAAGAGGAGCAGATTACTGCTGGACCCTTAAATGTGCTGTACTGCGGTAGAGTAGCTCCAGAGCTTTACACCATGAAGGGATAATGAAATTTTGGTTGTTATCACATTTCAAAATATATGTCCTGTTGTTTAACCACCTACGGCACCTCATAGTCTCTATATTACATTTGACCTTTACCATTCTCCGCTCTCTGACTTCAGTACTTTGATTTGCTTATCACTTAATCTTCTTTTCTACCATTCTCTACTATCCCAAGTTTTGCTCCATAATCCTGGTAGGATTTAGCTCGTCACCGGCCGCAGGCCACTCGATGTTGTGGGCTAGTAAGCATCTTATAATTATTAACCCAGGGGATCCCCGTTAGGGGATGTAGTTGTCTGGGAGGTTGCCTTGGTAATAAGATCATTCCTGAATAATTTATGACTTGAGTTCTGTTATACTGTATTATCTATGACTTCATCTTTAAAATCTATCTCTACATCTTAGACAAGCTGCTGCAAGTGATTAACACTAGAATATAGTGCTAATCACGAATAAGTGCAAAGACAAAACTGAAAGACCCATATTGCCTGACCTATGAAAAAGAAACTGCCAGAGGACTCCACTACATTATGGTGGGCGAATTTGAGTATTGATTGCAGTCAGCAACTTTCTTCTACTCCCGTTAGCAATTTTCAAATATAGCTCAGAAAAATACTCCATCAAACAGACACACCGACAAGCTAAAACAAACCAAACGAAAGAACAGGGAGGGATTTATACTTAAAAGTGACAAGAGCTGGTTTCAAACCTCTAATATCCTCTATACACCAGTTAAGACAGGCCTGATTTACATTCCATTAAATCTTGATCTTGTCTTGTCCGTGAAATAATCGTAGTGACGCAGGTTGGGGATGAAGATTACTAGCCGCCAAATGGTTGCCTACCATTTTCATAAGTTTCTGAGTCTGGAGATGCCTTGCTATTCCTCTTTCATGACCCTAGCATCAGTTCACAGATCCTTACTCTGAGTGAGTCACACGACCAAACCCAAAGCCAGCCAAAAAATCCCTTCTACAGTGGCTGGACTCTGTGGAATGTAAACCCTAACAAGCATAGGTAGAAAGGAATTCATAGTTACAGCTCAAAATTCACCCTATATATATGTGGTAAATCTTCCCGCCTAGGAGCGTTAACCGTGACGATACCCAAACATTGCTTGTGTGCTCCCATTTAATACCTTCGAGGGTCGGTGATTCCTAGCCATTTTCTACCTAGGTTATATTGCGTTTACTTAAGTTGCATGTCTTAGTGATCCACTTAAAATACCACCATCCTTTCACAGAAGATTCATACATTGACATATATTATTCAGGGACACACACAAATATTACACTTCTTCGTAACAAAAATTCGAGGTAAAAACACAAGTGCCCCCCCTCGACTCCCCTTGCCTTATAGCTGGAATAAAGCGCTTTTTCCAATAACAATTTGCACTGCATTCCTCCGACCCCTCCATATACACACTCTAAAAATCTGAATAATTCCTCTATATCCAGTTGCTCCCCTTGTACACTCATGGAAAATTGCTTCATCCACCACAAGCCAGTCATTGCCGACTCGCCGACGTGGATTTCTTGAGAGGAAATGAATGTGTGTGTGTGTGTAGTAACGAACACTAACCGTTTTCGCTTAACCTCTTTTCATTCCTCAACAATGTAGTCATTTTTTTTTATTTCCTCTCCCTCTCTGTATATCAGTCTCTCAAGCTGTCTATCCATCTATCTATCTGTCTGTCTCAAGCTATCTATCTATCTATTATCTATTTATCATCTATCTATTCTGGGCCTCTATTTTTATACTTCCATTTCGCTCTTTAATATGCTCAGTCATTGCTCATATTGCAATAGTTTCTTACATTAAATCCAGTGCTCTTTGTTCACTGTGTGATAAGTAATAGCTTCTTATAAGTAATCTCTCTCTCTCTTTCTCTCTCTCTCCGACTGGGCCCACTTCTTTTCTAGTAAACTCGATTTCTTTTTACTCCACCCACTTCTTTCTTTTACAGTCTTTATCTTTACATTTTTTTTCCTCTCTATATACTTCGCTCTCTGAAATTGAAAGAACAGTTTCTCTAATTTCAGTTTTCTTCATTTTTTTCTCTATTTTTCCCTGGTGTCCCCATTTTTTTCTTATTTCCTTATGAACGTATCTTTACCCCACCATATTCTGTGTTCATTACATATATTTTTACTTTTACACCACCTTTCCTTCCTTCTTTCTTTCTTACATCAAAGCCTATCAGTTTGCTGGCATTCCTTCAATTCCTCACCACTTCACTTGGTGTAGTTATTCTTTAGACAAATATCCCAACATTTCTTTTTCTTTTTTTCTCTCTGCTTAATTCAAAAGAGTATCTAGGGGTTACAAGTCATCACGGGCAGGCGTATTTTTCCAGCATCCACATATTCAGTGCAATGGGGCTAAAGGAATCCGTAGAGTTTACCATCTACTGCAAGGGAGGGATTTACTGTTGCTTTGTGGAGACCATCCTGCATTCCCTTGAGAATTTTGGCTATTTTTACTTTGCAATGACTTCCGGCGTCTTAATTTCAGCATTTCTTCCCAGATCTTTGCTTATTTTGTTTATCTGTTTCTTATTTCGTCTTTTGCAACAATGGCTTTCTGCACGCTTTCTGTTATCTTGTTCTGAGCATTTTCTTTCACCCCTCTGATACGTTTTTGTTTTTTATTTCTTTTTTATCTTGCCCCGCATCGTTTACCTTCCTTCTTACATTGCTTTATTTCTGCGTTCACTTCTTTTACGTCCACCCTATCTCATTTGTTTTGTTTTTTTCATGTTTCATTGTATTTCACTTTTTCAATTTCTCTGAAGCATTCTCCTCATTCAGCCACCTCCCTTCAAATCCCCTTCTTCTTTCCCTTTCTCTTCTACTTTTTCTTTTTTTCTTTGTTGCTCCTAAGTCTTTTCTTGTTCTTAATTTTTTTTTTTTTCGTTCAGTCAGTGGCCCTCTGACTTCTAATTAAATGTCCACGTTCTTTAGATATTCTCCGGAGTCTCGGCCTCTTCCACCTCGTTCTTCCTTCTATGTTTTTCTCCATCTCAGCTTCCTTTTTATTCAATCTTCCATTTCTCCGCCATCATATTCTCCATTGCTTTCATTTCCACTTTTATTTCCTGCCTGTCGTGTCCTTCTTCTGCTCCACTGTCATATCCTTCACTGTCATCTCCAAATCCACCAGCTTCTGTTTCAACCATATCCTCTTCATCTCCATTCTCTCCACTATTATCTCATTTCTGTAACTCTGCTTTTATCTCCAACTCATCTCCTCCTTCTCCTCCTACTTCACTTTCCCTTCCTCTACTGTTCATTGCACCTGCTCCTCCATCTTCTTTTATCTTCATTACCATAATTATCTACTTTCGTCCGTTCAGCTTTAAATTACTCCCTTACAATTCTTTCACCTTCTTCTGCTCTACCTCGCGGCCACCTCCACCTTCGTTACCTTCACCTTTCTTTCCTCCACCATCAAATCCAGTTTCGTCTCCTCCATTTCAGTCCTTCTAACTTCACCTTCATCTTTATTTCCTCACCGAATAATTTCCGTTTTCTTCTCGTTAATTTTATACTTTTTTTCTCCAGATCCATCACTTTCACCTCCATCTTCACTACCTCTATCACCATTATCATATCCACCCTCACTATCTCCGCCTTCACCATCTCCACCAGCCATATCCACATTTCTTCCTCCAGCTTCACTTCCTTCATCATCATCATCATCATCACCATCATCATCATCATCATCATCATCATTCTCATTTTCCGCCTGCTTCATCATCCCCACCAGTCAAATGTATCCTCCTCCATCACCTCCACCGCCATCTCCACCACCACCACTATCACCACTCGCCCTCGTCTGATTCTCTTGATGAGTGGGTCCAGCCATCCTCTCATATCCTGCCAATCCACCTCCCTGCATTCTGTCTCCCTGCCCTCGAGTTTCACATTTCACCTTTATTTTCCTTACAACTCAGTTTATTAATTGCCCTCTTGTACAGTACACTTCTCCCCACTCCCTCTCCCCGGCTTTGAGTCTCATATTTCGCTCGATCTCTCCATGTTTCTTGTACAGTACACCTTCCCATTTTCCTCCCAGAGTCTCCCATTTCATTCAGTCTTTGTCTGTATCTCAATGTAATAATTTTTCTCTTCTACTGTGCACCTCCCAGCACCTTCTCTTAGTTCCTGATTTTCATAATTGACCAGATTCCACCCTGTATCTAAATGCAAGAGTAATCTTTCTTGTACTATGCACCTTTTACTTGATTTCCCCTGCATCTCAGCGCAATAATGGCATTCTTGTACAGTACACCTTCCTGGACTGTCTTCCTTTGTCTTTGAGTCTCACCTTTCAACTGAATCCCCTCTTTTTATCAGTTTAATTTCTGATAGTTTTGTGTAGCTAACATAAGAAGACCAAGACCTCTTCGTTCTAAAACATATAGACTCTGCAGCAGTGAAGCGTTGTTGGTTATGACGTCAAGAAATTGTTAAATAAACAAGTACAACAATGATCATCAGTAAGTTTAATAGTTCAGTTCTACCTTAATATGACAAATAATGCACTGTTTGTCCCATACTATATATTGGAACTTTCCATATCAGGTCCGCTGTTGTGCCGGAGTTCTCTTTGGAGGGAAAGTGGTAGCAAAAATGTATCACTAATGTTAGCAACTATGAATGGGTTTAAAAATCACGTGAAAGCCGTGGCATTGTAATGTAAATGACTGTGTTTTCGTGCTTCAGAGCCTGTATTATGTCATGAGCATGGACCAACTGAGTTTGAACCTATACAAGAACATGAGTGATTTATTACCGGCAACCACCTAAACAATCCAATCCGGTGACGTAATTTTTAGTTCATTCTTGCCACCTCCAGGCGCTTTTATGTAGCTTAGGAGAGCACCCTAGTAGTGGATGAGGTAATGGATGCAGTGATAACTCTTTTAGTTGGGTAAATCTCTCCATGGATGAATGAAAGCCTCCGAAGAGTAGCAAAAATTTAATAAGAAGAGACTGAATGGTTAAATTTCAGTCGCGGGCTACGAATCGAACCCAAGACTCATGGTACATGAAAATCATGATAGATACGTGCTACCAATGAATAACGCTTCCTCCATGCAAGTATCAATGACAAAAAGTTGGGAATCAAATTTCCCCCATCCGAGTAGCTGGTGGTGAATCTGGCCTCCCACACCTGAGATTAACTGCAGGTGCTCTCAGCCTGGTCGCCACTGGCACCAATTTGCAATGCATGAGGTCGAAAGTGAGCCACCCCACCCGTGTGACGCAGTAACACGCGACTTATGCCTGTGTGAATGAGATGGAAATCCTGAGACTTATCAATGCTCTCGAAGCTGACCTGCTATTCTAATGCACTTTTTTTCACACCAATGGCATGTCGATCACCTTCCATTTTGACGAATCATATCAGAAAGAATCGGGAATGGACACAAAAAACAAGCCCCTCTCGTCCTAGGAATAGCCAGCAGAGAGCAGTAGGGATTAGAGGAAATGAATTACAGTATTAGGCAAAGATTTGTCCACAGCTGCACAGTTTCACTTTTTATTTAAGCCTTTGGAATAACCGACTCAAAATCACAAGCCAAGCGAATAATGCAAACAGTACTTCATAATGCATCTGGGCCAAAGATATATACTGTAGTTCTGTCAGCGGACAAGTAAAAAATTAATGCAACCCATGTCATGTGCATCTCCATACCTACTTCATCCATCCATTTGTCTTCTTGGTCAGTTCTCTTGATTCCCAAACTTCCATACTTTGTCCACAGTATTGAAATATTCACTTTCTGTGTCCACCCATCTTTTTTTTTTTTTTTTTTTCATTATTTCCACGCTTCTTTCTGTCCTCAAATTAACTTTATACCCTTTTTTAAAATGCTTACATTTCCTTTACCATGCCATCTAATCACACTGTTTTCTACTCTATGATGAACAGACATGCTCCATGTAAGCCACGAGTGAGCGTTTGTTAGCCTCTCAAACCTATTCAATCAACATACATTCCTTAACAGTCTCATTCCTATTTTTCCAAGTCTTTATCTCTATTATTAATGCCATCCTAGCTGCAAGCCCACACAGTGATGTGGGCACCAACACACTTTCTTGCAGTTTACTTGCAGCCAATGTATGTAGACCCATATTCCGTACCATGACCACGGCACCAACTATTTCACTTTTATCGGCCATTCTATTCTCCGTTTCATTTCCAGAATTACATCTCCTTCCTATTACGGCACCTAGGTACGTAACCTCTTTCACCTATTCCAGTCTCCATTCATCAACGCTTCCCACCATGAGGCATCTTCTATCTCAAGAACCGCTATTTTGCTCCCACATATACTGATTGGAAGGCTTCGTTGGTCACTACATTTACATAACTTTAACCAGTCAACAAAAACCCCATTCACCATTAGGAAACAATAAAGCATCATCTCTAAACATCAGATTTGCAATATTCTTCATACACCCCACACTCACCACTCAATACCAGTCTTTTAACCTTTATAAACCCGTCCATCCTCCTACAAAAACGTATTTCAACCATTCCAAATCTCTCTCTCTCTCTCCCTCTCTCTCTCTCTCTCTCTCTCTCTCTCTCTCTCTCTCTCTCTCTCTCTCTCTCTCTCAACATTAACCATAAGAGTGTCGTCAAGAAAAGACATAGAATTGCCCAAATGGGAAGTTGGCTTCCACTAGCTCGTTTCATAGAATTTCATGGAACATAAGGAGAACACAGAGTCAGTAGTGTATATGTCAGCAAATATAAGCTGATACTTGATTAATACAAGGTTATTTACTTCCCTTCGTGCAAATATGGTTCATCTCCTCCTCATGGTTTAGCGTTGAATTGTGTACACTCATTTCTCTTATGAATATAACAATGTATGAGTAATTATGACTATATCTTTGCATCTCTCGTCTCCTCCACCTCATTATCACCACACCAGGAGGACCATGGCCGTCCCGCTGTCTCACTTGCTGTCTTGTGGCTGTGTAGTTGTTTCTCCTTTTAGTCAGTGTATGTGTTTGTATAATAATCTTGATATTCTCAACGATTTTTTTTCTAGATTAAGGGAAAGGTTTTGGTTGGGAAGGGGTTAATGAACGCTATAACTAATCCATTCATATTTCAAAAATCATGCCTAGAAATAATTGATTCGTTTGGTGGTAGCAAAAATTATATGTGAAAAACATCCCGTCCTCGGGCTAAAGTTGTTTAAGGTTCAATGACCAGTTGCCCCAAAGAACACCAAGCAGATTATTTGCTTCCCGCTGACCATTCACTACTTGGGCACACTGCTTTACTTATACTGAACAAAGTCTGTTCTCATAACGCTTACAATAGACAAACTGAATTACTGAAGTACAGCGGGAATGGACATCTTGGAAATATTTCAATCTTATATATGAGAATTCTCTATTGCATTTCTAGAGGCAAGTCATATGTAAGGGTGACCTGGTGAGTGGAAGGTATCAGAAAATACCAGGTCGTCCATAATGCTCTCAGTTCCCTGCCTAACTGAAGGAAGAAAATAATTTCCTCTCCCAAAATTAGGCTCAGTGAGACTCAGACATCACAGTGGTAAGTAATAACTCACAATAAAGCTGACGTAACCGAGACGAAACTTAAATTCTTCCGTCAGATTTTTCAGACGCATATTCGCATAACAATTCGAATCATCATGCAGTGGAAGAGAATAACATTTCTACATAAAAGCTACATATCATATTTCACAAGTAGTGGATGCTGAATAACTATTAAATTTCATATTGTGTAAAACAAAGAAAAGCTAGTCAGCACGGAAGACACACACACACACACACAACTCGAATTCTTCCCGCTCCTTCTGGCACCTTGCCAAAAATCTTTCTAACAACTTTACCTCATCATCCTTCCCTCCTCTTTTCTACTCTGATGGTTCTGTAGCTATTTCTTCTACTGATAAAGCAGATCTCTTCACACAGACTTTCTCCTCCAATTCCACCTTAGACGATTCCGGTGCTGTTCCTCCATCACTTCCCCCCTCTGACTTCCTCATGGCTGACATTAAAATTTCTTCAGTTGATGTATTTTCTGCCATTACTGGCCTCAGTACTAACAAGGCATATGGGCCTGATGGGGTCCCTCCTGTTGTTCTCAAAATCTGTGCTTCTGTGCTTACACCCTGCCTAGGCAAACTATTTCGCCTTTGTCTGTCAACTTGTACCTTTCCTTCTTGCTGGAAGTTTGCTCTCATTCAGCCAGTCCCAAAGAAGGGTGACCACTCCCAACCCTCCAACTATCGTCCAATTGCTTTAACGTCCTGTATTTCAAAAGTTTTCGAGTCAATTCTTAATAAAAAAATTTTAAGGCATCTTTCCTATCACAACCTTCTTTCCGATCGTCAGTATGGGTTCCGTCAGGGACGCTCCACTGGCGATCTTCTCACCTACCTTTCAGACTCCTGGTCATCCTCCTTTCGGGACTTTGGCGAAAGCTTTGCCATTGCACTGGACATCTCAAAGGCTTTCGATCGAGTCTGGCATAAATCTTTAATTTCCAAACTGCCCTCCTACGGTTTCTATCCTTCTATCTGTACCTTCATCGCTAGCTTCCTTTCTGGTCGTTCTATAGCTGCTGTCGTAGACGGCCATCGTTCTTCTCCTAGATCTATCAACAGTGGTGTTCCTCAGGGCTCTGTCCTATCACCAACTCTCTTCCTTTTATTCATCAATGATCTTCTAAGCTGTACATCTAACCCTATCCACTCATACGCTGATGACTCCACCCTTCACCTTTCCATTCGGTTCCCGCAACGCCCATCTCAACAGTTACTTCAAGAAACAAGGGATGAGGCTATGGCACACCTAATGTCTGACTTGGCTCATATCTCTGACTGGGGTAAAAATAATATGGTTGTCTTTAATGCTTCTAAGACTCAGTTCTTACACCTATCAACCCGACAAAATCTTCCACAGGTATACCCACTAATGTTTAATAATATTCAGATTAATCCTGCATCATCCTTGAACATGCTTGGGGTTTCATTTACTCGGGACTTATCTTGGAAAGATCATATTACATCTCTTGTAAAATCTGCTTCCAAGAGATTGGGTGTGCTAAGCCGACTCCGCTCTTTCTTTACCCCTGCACAATTGTTGACTCTATACAGGGGTTTTATCCGCCCCTGTGTGGAGTACAACTCTCATGTGTGGGAAGGCTCCCCACATACAGCTCTTCTCAATAGGGTGGAGTCAAAGGCTTTTCGTCTCATTAACTCTCCTCCTCTTACTGACTCCCTTCAACCTCTGTCTCTTCGCCGCACTGTTGCATCTTTATCTCTTTTCTATCGCTACTTTAATGGTCACTGCTCCTCTGAACTGTCTGCTTGCATTCCTCCACCTCTACGACGGGCGCGTAGCACCCGTCTGGCAGCAAACTCTCATCCCTTTTCTGTCCAACTCTCTAATGCAAGAGTTAACCGTTACTCCCAGTCTTTTATTCATGCAACAGGTCAGCTCTGGAACTGTCTCCCTCTGCCTATGATCTCCAGTCTTTCAAACGCAGTGTGTCCAGGCATCTCAAAATGATCGGATCTTGAATTTGGCTCTCTATTGTATTTTGTTTTCCTCTTGGAGGGAACTGTTACTGCGGGCTCATGGCCTTTGGTTCCTTCTTCCTCGCATAAAACACACACACACACACACACACACACACACACACACACACACACACACACACACACACACACTAACCATAAAATGGTGAAATTTTTTTGTAGCAATCCCAGTGGCTGTCCCTGACGCCCGCAGGTTGAACCAGGTCATTCTATATTGCAGAAGGTCAGGGTATTACATCAGGACACCAGAGCAATCACAACACATGTAACTGGCTGCAGGGGAATACACTGGGAATTTTTTTTATGAGTCAGTGCCAAAATGTCAGAGGTATTATGCTTCGCTGGAAAAAAAGCATCAGACTTGCTAGTGTATACTGAAACACAATTATTTATAGATTTTTCTCGTATTAGTGTTGTTAGTCACTCTACGTAGGGAAGGCGTCGACGTTCCCATAAGCCATAACAAATATTATCCTTCGTAACTCTCACGCTGGTATTAAATTTTCTGAACCACCTAGCTTTAATCTTCAAGCTTGTCTGTAACTAAAAAACAAAAAATATAAAGTAGATAAAACACAACCATACCATGCTAAAACAGTCAAAAAAAAAAAAAATCCTGTTTCTCCATATTCTTCTTCTTCTACTTCTTCTTCTTCTTTCTTAGTCTCCTCTAGCATTAATTTAGGCAAACCGATCATTATATTTTTTTATAGAAAGGTTTCATTCTCCCTTGGGTCGGAAGCATGGTTGATATTGCCCGAAAAAGGCTAAAAGTAATAGGGCGGGAAAATGTCAGCTTTTACAACTTTGATCTGATTTAGACAACACTTGGTAGAAGGGTCAAGGGTGAGCAACAGGTGAAGCATTTCAATTTTGCGAACACTCGGTCAAAATTTAAGGTCACAGAAGAGTGGCAAACTATTGGTCCTTGATTCAATAAGTTATTATTCAGTTGGGATTTAAATTGATGGTGTAGGGTCAGATTTAGACTAAACGGTTCAGTTTTGAGAACAATAGAACAAAGTTCAATGTCATAGGATAAGGTCAGCTTAATTGCTTTTGATCCAATTTAAACCAGTCCTAGTGGAGGGGTTCATGGTCACACAAGGATGAAATACTTCAAGTTTGGGAAAAATCGACTAAGTTTAAGATCACAAAGCTAGGTCAAAATATCATCATAGACCGATCGTAAGATATGAGTGATGCTCTCTCTCTCAGTGCTCCTCATTGTTTTTGAGGTGGTTTGGACATGTGGAGAGGATGGAGGGTGAGAGACTGACGAAGAGAGTGTATGTGAGTGAGGTGGAGGGGGGAAGAGGGAGAGGGAGGCCGAGGATGAGATGGAGGGATGGGATGGAGAGGTATATGAGAGAGGGGGGTGTGAGTTGGGAGTAGGGCAGTGAAATGGCGGGGGACAGGGTCACGTGGAGGCGATTTGTTTGTGGCCTCCCCAAACGGGATTGAGGCGTCTGGCAATAGATAGGCAGATAGATAGATTTTATTCAGCTCAAGAGAGACTTTTCGAACGGGAGCGGATTAGTCAGGATCTTCATTGATCCTTTCTCAACTACGACGCTGTTATAAAGAATAACTTACAAAAATCTTCAGAGCTTTTTTACACAGAGGCCTGTAAAACTAGCGAGTCAAATATGAAAAGAATTAATAAAATGAATGAAGATATAGGAATGGCTGTGCACCAAAACCATCTGAAAAAATCGAAGCAGTAAAACCACATGTAATCCCTTGTGTAATCCCATCCCTATTTTTTTTTTTACACTATTACGTGCCATTGTGATGTAGCATAAATGCACCCGAAAAGTGTCTTCTTAATGACGTAAGTTTTAATCAAACAAAATAATACTATATTAATACTAATACTACTAGTACTACTACTACTACTACTACTACTACTAATAATAATAATAATAATAATAATAGTAATAATAACAATAATAATTAGGAAGGGATTAAATTTCGTTTTACGCTTCGACTTTCTTAAGATAATATATGGCGCACTACCATCCCTACATTTGCATACATTTCATTAATATATTTGATTAATCCTTGTATAGTTATGGTCTACATTCGGAAAGCTAGTATATGTATGAATGCCACTGCAATAGTACCTTCTGTTAAAAGCGAGTTCTTTATATTGCATGTGCCAATACAAATATAGATTAGAAATTACTTCTGGAAGGCTTATACTCTTTATATCTTGATTCTCTGAGAATTTCCTGTTTTAGTTCTGCGTGAACCCTGCTCACATCATGACCATAAAGGTTGATTTTTTTTTTATAGGGACGCCAATTTTATCATGTGACTTCTTTCACCTCTATACTAATTGTTTAAATAACAGTTCTATTGGATTACTTATACAGTATGTTCCTTGTTAAACTTAACACTAGAGTTTATGTAAATCATGGACTGTAGAATATATAATTTTGCTTCAAGGTAATCAAATTTTGAAGATTTCCTAGTTAAATATTGTTAGTCATACTTAGGCCCAGACAGCTGTTCCTTCATTTAAGTGACATTATGTTTCATTGTCATTTAAGAGTTCTCAAATTATTTCAGACGACGCACGGCAACAAATTACATCCGTAATCCTTACCTAAGACATTCATCTCCTTTGACCCGGCTATAATGATTCAACTTCTCAAAATAATTTTTTCCAACAATTTTATTTCAATTCTCTTCCCTAGTTGAGATCATATTCATGCAACAATATTTTTATACGTTGCCGAGTAAGAATTCTTCCAGGATAGCCTCAGAAATAACACCTTTGTTAAACACTTTAGTGATAAATAATATACATCACTGATGTGTTGAACAAAGAGGATGATCATATCTGAAGTGGTACAGCTTTAGAGATACTCAGGAACCGGATGGTGACAAATAACAACTAAACAAAGTGTAAGGAAAAAGTTTATGTGTTGCTCTTGTTGTTGATGAACCCGTCTGTCTGGCCGAACAGATCCATCAACCACAGGTAAGCAACAGTCCCAGGAGGGCCATCCCGCGCAGCGAACCGATATTCCCTTGAGGCTGACAGCGCCTCCCCACAGTGAGTCGCTGGGAATAATATGGAGGTTTGGTCCCTGGCTGGACGCCACATTTGCGTCTCTCCACACAGTTAATAGGGACATCATATCAGATTCCATTTCACCCTGCAGTTGGATAAACGACTACCATCCAGCGTTGTAAACGGTTTCCTGGATCAAAGGAAACCACTGGGATTATCATTCAGTGCAGAGCCACCTGAAGTGAAAAGAAGAGTAATAAAAAGTGACAGGACGGAAAAAAAGAAGTTAGGAAGAAAGAAGATCAGACACAGATAGAATGAGAAAGGGGAAGGAAGAAATAGGCAGTACTACATCAAGTGAGTGGATGATGTTCGCCACCACTTGCCATCGCCCCTAGTAGTGAAGAGGGTAAAGGGTGCTAAATCTCAACACTTTACCTCGAAAACGCACTTCAAAACCGAATAAAATCGTGTGGCGGCAATAGCAATATAGTAAAAGGACGTCATCGTCTAGTAATAACGTATTAAATTCCAGGAATATATTAAAGTAACTTCTTTCAACCAAAATTTTAAACAGCAAAGGCAATATCTTAACTGGAAGACTATAATTATCCTTCTCCTACCCTGTTTTTACCTTCAGCAATCTGGGAGACGATTGTAGGAGCCCGGTACATGGAGAGGAACAAACTCTGATTGCAATATGGCGTGAGAGGGGTCAGAGAGAACGTTATGAGGCGCTTTCATTATATTATCACTTGCAAACGCGTGAATTGTTAAATGAAATTAACCCCTTCAGTCCGAGGACGACATACATGCTCCCTGCAGACTGCTGTATTCAGCTTAAGATACATGTTGTAGTGATGGCCTTGGAAGCAAACGCCATCAATAAAATCGCCTGTAGACAGCAGGAATAAAATAAAACAGACGTCCCTAGGCTGAAGGCTTTAATTCATACTCTCCTACCCTGTAATTTAGCGTTCTGACAGACAAGTGCTGAAACCAGACAGGAGAAATGGCTGATTGTAATATGGCGTGAGATAGTTAAAAGAATATGTGAAGATTAAATTACACATTTCCCCCGTCTATATCAGTGAATTATTAACTCCTTATCTGCGAACGTGGTGTTGGAGAGGGACGCCTTCATGTAATGGCACCGATATAACTAGGAGGCTCCACTCCCTGATTAAATAAACGCCCCTCGTCTCTTTCCCTATGGCCCGAAAGGGGACGACAGGAGATGGGCAACTTCAGCCTGCAGTCCACTGAATTCATATCCAAATGAACCGGGGGAGCAACTACTACAGCTATCAGAGGATACATTATTATATTTGTCCCTTGATGGCTCCTAAACCCATTCAAAACAGTGGTTAGTAATCTGTAGTAAATTGCTTTCATCTCCGAACAGATTTGCTAAATTTGGAGGAACCATTTTTTTTTTTTTTTGTGTCCGACTCTGGGCATAGGCTTCACAACCTGCTATCAAGGCCCCACAGTCCTCCTACATACCATACACCTCTACATGTCACCACTTCGGCGCTAACACCCACCGTCCATATTGAATACATGCTAGGGCTGTCTCATACAGGACTGGTGTATTGGTATTAGCGGGGGTATTTTTACGAAATGCAGCGCCGTGGTTGGAAACTGTCTCTAATAACCCCTTCACAACTTTATTTCCCTCCCTGCTTGAACCAAATCGCTTGAATGTAGCAAGAACAAGCTAAAAATAAGTCATTGGATTAAAGATGTTCAGACTGTATTCAAATTTGGAGAGACTTTTCGAATTGGAGACTTCAATGTATCCTTCGTTAACCCCTTCAAGCAAGTGGATATATATTCTGGACGACAAGGGCAATAGCAACCTCTCCTACCATGTTTTTACCTTCATCAGTCTGAGAAACAAAATTGCATGAGGCCAGAAGCCAGAGAGGAGCAGTGGCTGATTGCAATATGGCGTGAGGAAGGGCAAACTGAACATTGTAAGTCGTGTTCCAGATGCAGGAGTTTTTGGATGGAGTTAAATGCAGACAGGTGCTGGAGACGGACCCCATCAAGTGGTGGCACCAATACTAGTATAACCAGCCTGGCTATACAAACAACTCTCAGCTACTTCCCCATCCCCGACAGATAAATAATGGACTGCAGAAGGTCATTTAAGCTGGCAGTCTAATGGGTTCATGTTCAGATGACCCCAGGGATGAAACAACTACTGTTGCTATACGCAA
>NC_136967.1:12987500-13042500 GCF_032717465.1 Coenobita brevimanus | reverse complement strand
GAGAAAAGAAAGATAAGAGTGGATTAGAGTAAATGTGTGCAAGATTAATAAGAGAATGGAAAATTCTGTGTTCCGGCATGTTCTCTGCCTATGATCTGCAGTCTTTTCAAAGTAATGGGTCATGGATCTCGAACAAAACTGAGTTTAATTGGATTCTTGTTTTAAGATTCTTTAGGAATTACAACTTTTGTAGATTTTTAAGGTTTAGTTCCTTCTTTCAGAAAAAAAAAAAAAAATGGTCCCACACTGGCGCTACGGGGAGAGACATATTTGACAATCCCTCTCTGTATCCCTCTTTTCAAACCCTCGGTCACCATCCTTTTTCATTTGTCTTGGTACTGGGAGCAATTATATCTTCTAATTATAAATTATCTTATTTTTAACCATTGGAGTGCCTGGTTAGTGCCAGATCTATCGAGTACATATTGCATAACATACTTTGCCAGGTGTGTAAACTTTAGTCTAATTATTTGTAGTTTTAATGACTAAGCCAGTAACATTGGTTTGCAATTAATTAGATGGCGGGTCCACAATGATCGTATGATTATTCTCGAATGGAGTACTAATCATTAGGAATAAAGCAAAGAGCAGTGTTGCACATAACGTCCGTATGAGACAGAGTACTGTCAACTAACGTCAGCCTTTCTGAACGTATTATCCAGTTAACCCGTTACCGCCCGGAGGAAGAAATATGTGCCGTTTGGGAGCACTTTCAAAAGTTAATAAGAGAAGAGTCCTAAAGTTTGGCCTCATAAATTTGGCTATTTTTGAGCCAGTACGCCAAGGACGGTACTCATAACCTCTTTAATATGAGGACAAGTTTTCATTATATCCTTGCATTATCTAGACAGTTTTAATTAGCCAAAGAGACATATCACAGTGGAGGGGTTAGAGATAGTTTTACTAAACTCCTTTAACTTACGTCGCCTTTTCTAATCTCAGTGAAATCATCTTGAGATTAAAATAATGAATTTAGAAGGGACTTTTCAGTCTGCGTGGATTAAGTACAATTCTTACAAAATCTCTTGCGAAGTAAACTTAGGTAGCAAGGGGTTAACACCAGACCTTAACCTAATGATGCCGATTTGTTTGCTTCAGTCTTAATATAAGGTGGTTCAAAAGTCAGGTAACACAGGGAAATACTGCATCACGACCGCCACTGACGCCCACGACGCTCAGGAACATGTTAAGGTACGTCATTGGAAGGAACGTCTGTTTGACCGTGGTCATTTCCAACATATGCTGTGATAATTCCTTTGTACCATTACACAGCACAGTATTTCTCAACGTAACACGACCTAAATCAACATATATATATATATATATATATATATATATATATATATATATATATATATATATATATATATATATATATATATTTACTTATACAAACACACACTCACACACACACGCAAGTATATATATAAAAAACTAATGATGTTGGCCTTCTAAACCATGAATATTCTGCTCAGCCTGTCGGGAACTCTTATGTGGCAGGATTTTCTTTAATAATTTTCCAGGAAACGGATATGAAATAACATATATCCTCACTGTATTATGTGAGCTGATATGAAGGGCTGTTGGGTGGCCGGTGGCAGTAATGGATAAGGGAGCTCACCTTATTTGAAGCCATACGTAAGTAATACTTTGGCTTTCTATGAAGGCATGAACGCATACTGAAGAAATCTGAGTTCGATTCCCTGGCTGGTCAAACTGATTTATCAGAGAAGCCGTTTCCTTGATCACCCAACAGTGTATGTCGGAACGTACTGCAGATATACTCTGACTAGTGTGAGGCGTATTCATGGGAAACGCTGACAGCGAATATTGATTATCTGCTTCAAGAGCCCTCGTGCAGTCTATAAGCGTCAATAGAAGAAATAATATATATAAAATTTTTATATAACAGAACCTGTTCCAAAATCAACAGCTTAAACTGCCAAAACATATTAGCTTTGTACTTTTTCACTGAAACTGATTCTGCCATCATTCTATGCTGATCTCATGTGGCAATTTTGCCGTAAATATGTGGGTCTCTAACGCAACATATAGCTGAAAAAATATTTGCATTTCAGATTTTTCTCTCCTGGCATTCTTTGCCCTTAATATCACTTTCCTACATGAAGTGTACTTACATTAACAGCTAAGTTGGAGGACATTTCTATCAATTTATTCTTGCAAACTTATATTCTGTTATTTAGGTAGGCTTTCTACTACCTGACTAAAACCGTCATGTGTTGCCTGGATGGAAACAAAAGAATAATAGAACAGAAATGAAGGCGTAGCGAAATGTCTGCTTCTATCTCATGCTCAGCTCCTACGAAAGAAATGTAAATCCGTGCAAGTTCTAGTATTCCCCGCCAGTCTCCTCCCACGTAATGTCTGCTGCGCCATCATGCTGTCATAAAGTTGAGCTGGGCATTAAGCAGAGAAATATTCCACCATCACCCGGGTTGTGGTAGCAGATACCTGTAAAAGGGCGCAGTAATATTCTGGGTGAGAAACTTAGACCTGCATTCTCCCCAGCACCTCTTTCTTACCTGTACCTTTATGTGTATGTCCCGTTAATATTATTCTGTGTTCTATTTATACCTGCTATGTTGATAAAGAAGTGTTATAAACAGAATCAAGAGAACAAAAAAGAGCGCTCTAAGAGTGCAACACCAGACTAGGAGCCCGGCATTTGACTTTAGAGCCAGTGTTCTCAAAACCGATTACTTCGTCTTTGTCCTACTCCTAATCTTTCCACCAGGTCTGATCCAAAATGGGATCAATTACCTTTTCCAGTGACCTAAACCTTTGACCTATTGTTTTCAGAATCGAATCGCTTCATCCTTGGCTAACCCCCAACATTTCCATCAGTTTTGGTCCGAATCGAATCAATATTGCCTAAGCTATAGGGTCAAACATCTGAGTTTGATCTATGATGTTAACCTCTGCTTGAATGTTTTCAGTGTCAAACCACTCCATCCTCACCATCCTCTCAACCCACCCGCCAAGCCTGTTCAAGTTGACCTTGCCGTGAAAACTTGACCTTCGTCTTTTGTTTTTAAAAACAATGTTAGCTCCTCGGAAAATACCCTCAACCCTTCCACCATGATTGGTCTAGATTGGAGCAAAACATTTTAAAGTTATTTTGTTCACACATCAATAGACATAATAACGCACGCCTGACAAGACCATTACACAGGCCTCCTTATCGTTAGCATGGGTGTAGTAAAAAAAAGGTGTAATGTGCAAAATGCATCGCTAAGGAAGAGGTACCAGAAAGCCTCCTAAGCTAACGAGATTACGTGTCATAGAGCCCAGTCTCTGCAGATGTGAGAAAGAGATGACGCCTTACCAGAGAGGGTTATGGCCGAGTTTTCATACCATCGTTAAAAGAAAAAAAAATGTAATCTTTGGGTAAGATCAAGAATATAGGTAACTATGACAACCCCAACAGCCCGGGGACGTTTTTTGCTTTCTTCGTACTGTCAAGACAGTCATATATAGCTTCGGATAGGCCTTCCAGTGGGAGGGATTAGATATAGCCTTCACTGATTCCTTAAGTACGGGAAGTGTTTTCTAAGGTGAATGAAATAGTTTGGAGGCTAATACAGGTACATCGTTACGGTAGCAAAGTATGCCAACACATCCAGATAATGGACGAATTTTAGGAGTATTCTCTGTATGTGTATCCTTGCGTTTGAGTTCCAGTGCATGACCTAATATTCGACGGCATCATTAACGAGCGCATGGAAGGTCATAATGTTGTATTTACTCTACCTGAAGGTATTCCTATAATCACCCCCAAAATATATTACTCAGCATGGGAAAAACATCAACCAGCAAATAGTGAAATTCTTTAGGATGTTATGTAGTAACTCATGACTGATATTAGAAACTTTTATTAGCCGTGAAAACATAGTAAAGTTATATGAATATTAAATGGATTGCTCCCTCTACTAATGGTGTGTGCCTTTTCCTCTGGGCGTCTGTGTATAATCAACCTACCTAAACTAATGAAGAAATTTGACCTAATGATTTATATGTTTGGATAATCTATCCAAAATTGATTCAGTGGATAATTACATTTGGGGTAACACGAGGAAAAACAATACGAAATGTGTAAGATAAGTAACTCCTGTTTTCTAACGCCTTTCTGCTCCGTGTCACCCTCGTTGCGTCACACGTAAGAGACGCCGGGCAGGAGTGTGGAAGCACCATCTTTTGGAGTTTAATCAGCGCTGTAACAGATTTATGTTGTTTTTTCTGAGGACTAGTCCTTTCTTTACCTCGCACACCCTAGTTTAAAACGTATGAAAACTGGATATTTCATTCCAGTAGGTTTTTGCTTCAAGAGAGAACCTAAGAAAATAAACGCCATCCATATACCAGATTCATTAGAAAGAGAATAATAATATAACAAATCACCATTAGGGGAAAAAAAAATCGAAAATAATGTGCCGTGAAAAGCAAATGAAAATACAAGAAAACAAATAAAAAATGAAAATAACAAGGATTTTTTTTTATTTCAGCCTCAAGAAAGGAAAAATATTCCATTTTTGAAAAAAAAAAAAAAAAAGAAAAAAAAGAAAAAGAGGCGGAAGTTTGACAGATCGGTTGCAAACACGGGCAACTCCTGGAGATCAAGTTCTGAAATGAAGATGAAGTTCCTGAAAACGTGAAAAGGTTAAAAAGTCATTTTTGCTCTCTCGCTTTAATCCTTCTATTTCACATCTGTGCTAAGTGATACGTTATTTATTTTATTTTCCTTTACGGTAGTTGTGCCTTATTTGTCAGTTCCGGATGAGTTTTACCAAGGGCTATTTTCGTGAGCTCAGAAGGCTTTTATTTATGTCCATGTCAAGTTACCGTTCGATTGTGTGAGTTGGTATATAAGGCCATAAAAACATGTAAGAGAAAATTAAGGTATAGTAAGCAAAATTAGCTGCTATAGAAGTGCTGCTAGAGTACCTCATAAATCGATGATAATAAGGACTCGATTCTGGTTTTATTTATGAACAGCTTTCCGTGTTAACTCCTACGGTCGGATGACGCTGTTTACAGTTTACTCCAGGCACCTTCAGGTGGTTCCTACGATTTGGCACTGAAGACGCCAAATCCCACCATAATCTGGCCAAAGTCGTTATGTCATTTACATAAGGGATACTGTAAAAGTTTTACCAACATTCTTTTTTTCTTTTTCTTTTTTTTTTCAAAAGCATGCTTCAAGCTGACTTATAATTTTCAAGTTGTGCATGTAGATATTAGACGATTCGATTCGATCCGAGTCAAGTCTTATTAAAAGCAAGTTCTGTTTAAATCTGCCAGGTGAAATGTAGATTGATCTTACCCAAGACTGTCAAGACTAATCTATTATTTTCTTTCGTCTTTGGTCAAAGCATGGCAAATCCAGGTGGCGATGAATCTAAAGGATACATTTTCTACCGCTGCATAACTGATTTTCAGGTAGCCTTCCTAACTCTTAAGTATATAAACCAGTGCCATGCAGAATCATATCACTGTCGAATGAAAAAGGGTTCGGTTTTTCAAGAGAAATACTTTACGAGCAGCGCCAAATCCCACGTTCAGACCTTCATGGCGAACGACTTTATCAATTTTTCAGCTTGGGAAAGGCCTCTCTTACCTTGGAGTGGCCAATGATTGCAAAAAATCTCTCTGCAAAGTTCATTATAATAGCCTTGAGAATTCAAGATTAAAATGTGAAATACGTCAACTGGCTGAACGGGTAAATACAGACAACGGGGCCAATACCATGAGGCCCTGCAATTAGGTCTAAGATGAGAGATGGTCTGCGAGTTATGAGATACGCCAGGGGAAGTATTTATCAAGGATTCTAGCTAAATTTTACACCAAGGCAAGTCTCCATAATAGTGACATGATTAAATATTGTTGTCACTTTAATGCTGACTCAAGTTTGCTAAGTGTATGGCTGCCCTCTAAGTGAAGGTAAATATATATACAACCAATTTTATACGCAACTGAAGATTACGAGAGTTGTATGTACGACCCCAGAAGATTATAATTAATATCTCAAACAAAGCATAGGATATACAAGCCTCCATAACAGTTAGCTATTATCACAGATCGTCTTATTTCTTTTTTTATTTTTCTACTTTTTTTTTCTTTTATTTTCACCCTTATCGGATTGTGAGGTGCTTGGTACCTGTAGGTGTGAAAACAATCGTATGTATAAACAATGCCTTTCACAAATGAATTCAGATTCTTGGGTAATATATATATATATATATATATATATATATATATATACCGGGCCAGGTGTAAGTTTGTAAAGTACTGTGTGGTCTGTAGGTTATGAGGTACTATTGCAAAATAAATACCGACTCTTTTCATTACGATAAGTAGCGAGATAGTGACCAATAACTTTCGAACTTCAGTGATGAGATGCGGTCTTCAAAACTCGACAGTTGTTTCCAAATAATATGTAAGATTGTATGAGATAAAAAGAGTAGGGTATTATTGTCTGAAACTCCACCTGTTATTGCAGATACATAATTTTTATATATGTAGCAAGATCGTCGAAGAAGGAAAGAAGCAGAAGCTTACTGACTTGGAAAAACAGGTCGATATCCATAGTTACCAGTAATGCAAAAACTATGTAGGCTAGCCTTGGGCCCCTACGCTCCTGATGGGGCAGTAAAGGATTGGGTGATAGATCAATAAACAGAAATTGGAGGAGCATCGCACGAAAAGATGAAGGCTCGTCATGGAAGGGATGCGGGAGAGAAAGAGGGATGATGCCGGCGAGACTGCCATTCTGCAATATTGGAAGCTTCAGCGGGACGAAGGAGGCTCTCTCGCGGCATGATGGACGGCCGGAGGAAGCTGATATGATACTACTCACTGTAATGTTCGCGTCAATGTTCAAGGTCCATTTCTACGTGTGTTTGTTACAATTATTTGCATCCAAGCTTACTATTATACTACTTTCACCATAAACACCCAGATTTCCATCCTTTTTTTTTTTTTTTTGGCTTTCTTCACGTAGCTTATGTCAGAATAAGATGATACTGTGGCTCTACGTCTATTCCATAGCACTCCTTTGTGATTAGCATTATATTCTGGTTTTAATCTACCTGTTACACGTCAGTATTCATGACAGAGAGATGGCAAATTTAGGCCAGGTTAGAATAACTGTAGTATAATAGAGTCCTATCTACGAAATAAGATTATGACAACTGTACAAATTGATATTCTATATATTTTCCAGAATGCTGCTTGATGTTGTTCCTGACGTTAGCAGCAAGGGGGCCTGTCCTAACTGTTACCTGGCTTGATGACTGAGTATCTCGGGACTGAGACGGTCACAACCTGGGTGATGGGCCATATCGCTTTCTCTCATTGGCTGGGGGGGGGCTCCCGAGGCCGGATTAAATAGTGATGGTTTTCCTCAAATTCAGACGATTATATCCAGCTTAGACTTCCTGAACTTGCGGGGATGGGATGATACACTTCATGAATCTTGAATCTATTATGGTGCTTCCCTAATTCAGCATAAAATTATATGGCAGCAACAAGAATTAATTAAATTATACGTCATCATCAGACTAAAGGGAATAGGAATCTCTCGAGGCTGTATTTTAGCAGGTTCATAAAATCGCATACTCGTTGGTTTAGGAGGTTCCCCAGTATTTCTTCGTCAGTAATTCCTCGTACATACTTCAGCCTTGTATTTTCTTTCGCTCTCCGGGTTTTTCCTATCCACAGCGTACACACCAGGTAACTGAAATAGACGAGAAAATTAACGCAGCAGTATGCGCAAATATACCTGTACGTAAGTGGTTACACACACACACACACACACACACACACACACACACACACATACACACACTGAATGAATGTTTCGCATCTGTTCACTCATTATGTTCGCGGACTCAAACTCAGAAAAGTCGGGGAGTGGAACCCAGTATACAGTTTTATGTAACTTGCCTGACTTTGTAATATAAGAGAAACAATACATTTATCAAGTAATATATGTGATCTATTCATGTTAGCAGAGTCAAACCTTCACAGTAGATAGTATTGCTACCGCTGTATCCATCACCACAAGTCTTAAGCTGAAGGGATTTTTTTTCGACATGAATGCATAATAGGCAACTGCTTTGCTCCTGAATGCAACCTGCTACATACGCGGGCTGGCAGGTGGAAGGTGGATACGTTTATTCTATATTTTGAGGAACAGAAGCATTTGACTCTATATGGTAATGATTCAGTAATGCCGAAAAAAGTAAATCTAATGCTGGTGTAATTAATGGCAATGGAGAAGTCTAACACTTCTTCCTTTGCGGTTTATTCTGCACATTACACCTCAGTATCCATTTACACATCAATGATGAAAATTTCGTCGATATCAAAGTCAGTGTAAATGTGTAAAGTGCAATGTAAGTAGCAGAGCGAAAGGTGTTACAAAGCCTCCAACACTATCGATAAGTTTTCGGAACTGAAGCGCCTTGTTTCTGAAAAAGTGAGGAACAGGCCGACAGGGGCGCTGCTAGATTTGCTGCCAAGAGTAGGGTCCAGATAGCATGGGAAAAGAAAAAGTCAGGATGATGATATAGAAATACTAGGTCGTAAACACTAAAAACGTTAAAGCATTTAAAACACTAAAAACTAAAAATCACAAAAACAAAAAACGGTGAAAACACTAAAAAGCAGGAAAAACACTAAAAACTAAAAATCACAAAAACAAAAAACAGTGAAAACACTAAAAAGCGGGAAAAACACTTAAAACAAAAACCTTATAAACACAGAAACGCTAAAAACACTAAAAACACCAAAAACACACAAAACGCCAAAAAATACTAAAACACCAGAACACTGAAACATTAAAAACACCAAATCATAAAAGCATCCCAAACACTAAAACACTAACAACACAAAAAACACTTAAAACAAAAAACACTAAAACAAAAACATTAAGAGTAAAACACCAAAACACTAAAAACACTAAATACACCAAAATCACTAAAAACACCAACACACACTAAAGAAAAAACACTAAGAATACTAAAACACAGAAAACATCTAAGCACTAAAAACAGTTAAAACACTGAAATCACCAAAAACACTAAAAACACGAAAAACACTAAGAACACGAAAAACACTAAGAACACTAAAAACACCAAAAGCACTAAAACATCGAAAACACAAAAAACGCTAAAAACACTAAAAGCGCTATACACACAAATCATTGTAAGCACAAAAACATTAAAAATACAAAAACACTAAGAAACTAAAACACCAAAAACGCTAAAAAACAACACTAAAAACACTAAAAAAACACTAAAAACACCAAAAAAAAATAAACTAAAACACTAAATACACCAACACACCAAAAACACAAACCTACAAAAAACTAAAAACAATGAAAACATGAAAAACACCAAAAACACTAAAACACTAAAAACAAAAACACTCAAAACACTAAACATTGTGATATAAAAGACTTTGTGGCACTTCATCTTCACCGGTTTATATTGCACATTACACCTTAACATTCTTCTGCATGCTAAAGGTATACACTGTAGGCTACAGGGTGGTCCACAATAACGCTCTTCGACTATAGACCGATGTGGCACACTCTCATATGTTGCAGGGTTGGCTTAGTCGATCCGTGTGGGCGTGGTTGTGGCTTTATTTATTTATTTTTTTTTTTTATACAGAGGTTGAACAGAGGAAGGAAAAACAAACTTTTAAAAAACCAACAACTAAATTACAGGTGACCTCCATTCATAAAAGAATTTGTAACAGTTGAACCTGAAGTGCTGTGGGTTGAAGTTTGGGGGGAGGGGGGAATTAATTTGAGGAAGCGAGTTTCTGGTCAGGGGCGGAAAAGGGGATGGGTTCATTATGATGTGGCAGGGGTAAACCAGCTCTGCTGTCGGGCCCTGCTGCGGATGTCGCTGATTGCATTATACTGTACAGTTGACCCTCGTGCAGTGTGGTGCGGTGAAGATCAGTTCCTTCTCCCCTTGGAGATAAGATGAAAATGAATATGTGTGTGTGTGTGTGTGTGTGTGTGTGTGTGTGTGTGTGTGTGTGTGTGTGTGTGTGTGTGTGTGTGGATGAGTAAACTAGGAGTGTGTCGTCCTGTCTCGGCTACCTCCATTCCTCTGGGGGAAGCAAACTAGATTCCGTATATAAATAGACAGATAAATAGTGTTTTTGGTGTTTTTAATGTTTTAATTTTTTGTTTTGTTTTTTTTTGGTTTTGGTGTTTTAGTGTTTTGTAGCGTTTTACTTTCATTATTTATTGTTGTTTTTAGTGTTTTTGGTGTTGTTAATGTTTTTTTCGGCGTTTTTAGTGTTTTTAGTGTTTTTAGTTTTTAGGTGTTACCTGTGCTCTATTGTTTTAGTGTTTTTCTTTTTTAGTGCGTTTTGGTGTTTTTAATGTTAGTGTTTTTAGTGTTTTGGTGTTTCTACTGTTTTTAGTGTTTTAGTGCTTTTCTTTTTAAGTCTTTTGCGTTTTTAGTGTTTTAGCGTTTGGGGTGCTTTTGTTTTAGTTTTATTTATGTTTTTGTGTTTTGGTATTTTAGTATTTTTTAGTTTTTTGTATTAAGTGTTTTTCGTATTTGTAATGTTTTGGTGTTTTTAGCCTTTTTTTTTGTGTGTGTGTGTGTTTTTTGTAGGAGCCAAGGTGATGCAGGGTGCAACGATCTGGCACACAAATAAACGTTTCTGGAGTTTAAACCTTCCTCTCCATCTGCGTTCCGTTTATTGCCAACGGCCATACCACATTGAGTACACCGCTTCCCGTCCGATCAGCGATGTTAAGCAACGTTGGGTCTGGTTAGTACTTGGATGGGTGACCGCCTGGGAACACCAGATGCTGTTGGCATCCCTACGTGTCAAGTGGGGTTGGTGGAGGATTAGTGCCCCTCCCTGTAAAACAATTAACTCTAAGCCCTTGGCCACCCCGTTTGGGATACATGGCGTCTGGCAGTGAATGAATGATGTGTTTTTTGTGTTTGTGATTTTTTGTACTTCTGGTGGTTTTTGATTTTTAAACATTCTTAGTGTTTACGACCTAGTATTTCTATGTCATCATCCCGACTTTTCCTATTCCCTTGCTATCTGGACGCTACTCTTGGCAGAAATTTTAGCAGCGCCCCTGTAGGCCTGTCCCTCACTATTTTCGGAAACATGGTGCTTCACTTCAGCAGACTTATCGATGGTTTAGGCGGCTTTGTAGCGCCTTTCTTTCTGCTACTTACATTGCACTTTACACGTTTACACTGAATTTGATATCGACATAATTTTCATCATAGATATATAAGGAAGAAGTGTTAAGACATCTCCATTGCCATTAATTATATCAATATTAGATTTATACTTTTTCGGCTTTACTGGATCATTACCATAGAGTCTGACGTTTTATATTCTTCAACTTATAGAATAAACTTATGTTCTAGTGCGACCAGGAGTAGCGATCCACCTTCCACCAGCCAGCCCGCGTATGTGGCAGGTTGCATTCAGGAGCACAGCATTTGCCTACTGTGCACTCTTGTCGAAAAAAATACCCTCAACTCAAGGCTTGTGCTGATGGATACAGCGGTAGCAATAGTATCTACTATGAAAGTTTGACTCAGGTAACATGAATAGATCACATATTAATTGGTAAATGTGTTGCTTCTCTTATATTACAAAGCCAGGCAGGTGACAAAACTGTATACTGAATTCTACACCCCGACTTCTTTAAGTTCGAACCCGCAAACACAAAAAGTGAACAGATGCGACACGTTCATTCAGTGTGTGTGTGTGTGTGCGTGTGTAACCTCTTACGCATCGGTATATTTTCGCATTCTGGTACATTAATATTCTCGTCTGTTTCCGCTACCCGATGTGTTCGCTACGTCAATAGAAAAACCCAGAGAGGGCGAGGAAACACAGGTGAAATACGTACGGGCAATCACTAACGAAGAAGTGCTGGGAACCTCCTAAGCCAACGCGTATGCGATTCTATGGGCCCACTAAAATACAGCCTCGAGAGATTCCTATTCCCTTCAGTCTGATTACGTATAATTTACTTTATTCTTGTTGCTGGAAAGTAATTTTCTCGTGAATTAAGGAAGCACCTTAGTAGACTTGGGATTAATGAAGATTGTATTCCCCCCCCTCCCCCCAGTTCAGTGAGTCTAAGCCTCCCCGCATGGGCCCCAGCCTAACACTCACTACTACACCCTGCAAACCATACAGAACAAATTATTCATCATCACTGCCTACTGCTATTACTGCTCTTTGAACCCAAATTTCTTTTTGTTAGAGGTACACAGTTCTATGTGGTAGCCTGTATGAACACAAATGACCGCTGTCATTATTTAACAGAGCCACACAACACAACAAGATACACGAAACACTCACCACACAAACATTCCCAGACCCTCTTCAACAACACCACTACACACCCATTTCATGCGCGGGGCAATACAGCACCTTGATCAGAACGCTACCCTACCAGAACCCCCAGCCGATATTCACCCATCAGTGATATTGTTAAAATACAGAAATGATTGAGTTCACCTGGCTAGGCTTTGACCCTGACATCATCTGGCCCTCCTCAGCTACCAGTTTAGAACTGGGGTGAATGGAATCACAGATGACATGTGCCTAACTTGCAGAATAAGCCCACACAACATAACCCACACAATGCAGCATTGCACGACACTTACCACACTAAGACAAAGACGCATCAACAGTATAGGGAAACTATGAGGCATCCCCACTGGGGCAGCGGTGTGCCTGCGTTCGACGTATGTGCTGGTTCAGGTTTGAGCGGTATTGGGCAACAGCAACCGTAACAGCAACAACTCAGATTTGACCCACCATTCTGAAATTTTACATGTAGGTGGTAGAACACAAGACTGTTTCATCGCAGTTGAACGAAATGGGATAAGTTTCTTCATGCAAAATAGACTACTTTGCTAGCTATGCCGAATCCCATGTTCCTATCTTCAGAAAGGACAACTTCACCTCGTTTACCTTTTGTTATTCAAAAATTTTCACAGCACGCTAAGTGGGGCGCTTACCATCCACTTATACAACGTAGTGTTGCCCCATCCCTCTTAAACAACACTCCAACCCCACCCCACCCTATGTCATTTAACCAGCCCAACAATCTCACTTAATCAAGACAATGACCTCAACCCAACCACCCCACCCTTCCACTCAACCCATCCTGCCTGTCTAACCACGATCCTACACTAACCTACCCATCCACCCACCCGCTTAACAGGCTCCACCAGCCAGATGACTAGCAGTTTTACATACACACACAGACAAACACACACACACACACAGACGGAGGTGGGGGGCACAGCTGTATAAAGATGACAACTTCGCAGCTTACCTCAGTCTAACACAATCTAACAGCAAATAATACTGTAGTACTCATTACAGGGTGACAAAGGGCTTGATATCGATTTTATTCCGTCTTGTGACATATAATTTTATGCGTTAAGGGTCAAAATTGTGCTCAGAATATTTAAACAGGAATTTTCCATCGCATGCAACAAACGAGTTTTTCCATGATAGAAGAACGTCTCGTCTACTCGTAAAAGAGTGAAACATGGATTTTATTCTGGGTAACTTCATACGTGTCATTTCTCCAGCCAGGTTGTAATTTCTGGGAACCGCCCTACATTCTAAAGTATGGGGATATCCTCTGGTTAACACCTGCAGACTTTTAACTATCAACAGATTATTTTACACCTTAACTGGATATCCTTCGGTCGAATTTGGGCCAAATCACTGTCTTCAGGACTACTCTCTGCTAAATGAACAGTATTTCTTTCCTAATTCATTAATTCCGACCTCTTGTCATTACGTATACGCCTGACCTACATTCAGTCGTATAGATAATGACACTGTGTCACTGTTGCAAAAAGAGGTCGGAATATCTTCGTCAAAGCAGAGAGTTTGTGGTTCGTCAGAGCAGATCCCTGATTCGTTTCGTTCATTCAGTAATGACAAGAATATAAACCTTACGTGTTTATAATGTTAAGGCTTAAATTGCCTCGTTAATATGAATTAATGGACGTCCAAAACTACATATAGCCTGTGTTAACTATTAAGAACAGTATGTCCTTGTAACACAAGGTCCAACTTGCAGTGTGTATACTGTATATTACAGTAACAGTTTACAACAGGATGAAACAGTTGGCAGGTATACTGAAGTATTGTATGTCACTTATTTGTTAGTGCTTAATACAGAGGTGTATGATAATATTAATACGATCAGTACCTGATAGATCATTTCGTCACTACCTTTGTTTATGTTGGTTAACAAAGGATGGGAGTGGGGGACGAGAGGGTATGAGAGGCGTGTGATGGAGACAGGAACCCAGAGAGAAGGGTGGTGGAGGTGGGAGTGCGAATGGATGTGAAAAGACATCATATCTTTCAACAGATGTTATTTACTATACTATACTGATTTGTAACATTACTGTGTAGGACGTAAGTGCATAGACAATAACACGATAATCCACTGTAAGTCTTCTTTCACTTTCGTTACTTTCGATAACAGCACAGTATTACACATTACTTGCTTTTACATACCAACCCCTACTGGTTCTGATTGTCTATAAAAGCAATATTGACACACTGTAACATCACTAGCTTTGGCTTTTCCACATCTGTCCAACAACGTTTACACTGGGGTTGGGGTAGGGGCGGTGGGTGCGTGGGTGTGCGATCGCCCGGTCGTCATTGGTCGCGTCTCCGATTACCAAGGAAGGAGAAATTATTGCTTCCGGGTGTACCTATGTATTTATGTATTTATATATGTACTGTATGTATGCATGTATGTATGCATGTATGTGTGTATGTAGTAACGGTTAACCAACGAGAAAACGAGTTCAAGGTTCGTGTTCTCATCGGTTTAACACCTTCAGTCCGATAACATATTTTTAAATTTTATTCTTGGTACCTCCAGACGAATTTATGCAACTTAGGAGGCATTTTGGTACTGGAGAAATGAATGAGAGTCTCTTCGAACCTATATAAAATGTGCGAAGAGGTAGCATGAATAAAATAAAAACGTCACGGAATTGAAAGGGTTAACAGGCCACCTAACACTTCCTTTCCAGTTTATTCCCGTCTCTTGTTCAGTAATAAAATACTGCTTGTTATTGCTACAATCCATATCAGTACCATAGAAATGTAAATATAAAAGAATAATATGATGTAAGGTACAAAACAAACCGCCAAGGAGGAGGTACAAAGGAGACTCCTTATCTGTCTAGAATACGAGGCCAAACATTTGTAGGGTCAGGCGGCTGCCCGGGTCGGTACAACAACAAGCAATCCCTCGCCCGTGAGAGGCTATTTGTCACGTGAATAAATATCTGGTGGAGTCCTGCTTACCAAACCTGCCGGCACATTAGTCGGTCTTGCGTGATATTGGAGACAAGTGTTTTACACGGAAGAGACGTTGGTGACGCGCCTCTTTACAGAAACACACACACACACACACACACACACACACACACACACAGCTAATACCATGCCATTCCCTTACATGTATTGAGGTCTGAAGCTAGGCTATCATAGTCCATTACGTTCGAGGGTAGATAACTAACATACTACCCACAGGAGCATTATATGACAGAGTAACCTCCAGTCACCTCATGGAGAGCAAACCTATGGCAGGCCGTGACTCTGGCAAAGGTACTCGTATTCTTAGCACTAGACCACCAGGCGCTGTCCTTATAGAGTGTAACGGATGGAGAAACGACTAAACCTTTCTCACTGTCGCGCTATATTTATATTCTCACGAAGAGGAGTCGGAGATTGTACCTCCCGTAGCAAGAACACCAGGGTATGTAATTATAAACTCCTAAGCTGAAGCTGTGTATAAGAGTGCTCGTAAGAGTGCATGCCTTTACTTATACATGTAGCTACCATACAATCCAAACTAGAGCGAATATTGAAGTGAAAAGCACTATCAAAACAAAACGACTGCTCCAAAGACTTGTTTACCGTAAGAATTGGTCAGAATCCTTTCGTAAATACGAGGCTAGATACCAGGCTGGTCGGTTTTCTGAGCAATATTATATTTGATCAATTATCTCCTCTCCCAGCCGTCACCAACAACCGTTCCTTCACCTGCCTTTCACCTGCTCCTAGCAGTGTCTGTCATTACCACCATTTGTTCTTGGCACTTCAAGTTCTTGAATAACTTTGTTGCTTCTACATAGTAATTACGAGCGAATGAGTACAGCGAGCAAATCAAACAAGCGTAGCGAGGCGGTGTTTACACCATACGTTCAGCTGAGAAATGAGCGGCACGACACGACAGGGCCCGAGAGCGATGGTTTTCAGAGGCTAATAACTTTTCTACAGTGTCAGATAGAGAAGAGATTCTCTCAGTGGGTAGTAGATACATTCAAAAATTTTGTTTTTAGCTATATATTTACTTATGAGACAAAAGAAACCCTTTGGAATCCCAGCTTTCCAAGGGAATGACCGAGGCCTTCAATTCACATGCTTCAGTGTGAAAACGATTTAAAGCAATATGAAAGTGATACATCCGTGGTATGAGTTAGTTTTCAATTTCATATGTTGATTACACGCGCTCGCGCGCGTGCTTGCGTGCATATATGTGTGTGTGTGTGTGTGTGTGTGTGTGTGTGTGTGTGTGTGTGTGTGTGTGTGTGTGAGAGAGAGAGAGAGAGAATGTAAGAAAGTAAATATTTTAGCTCAATTATTCTTCTGCTATTGTTGAACTACCTCACCAGAAATGTTGAATGTTTACACCAAGATGAAATTATGATGATAAGCGTATGTGCAAACGCTCGCCCACTCGTCACGCTCTCACAAAGAGCACTTTACTGGTTCTAAAGCACTCCACGTTTCCATCAGTATACGCTGTAGAAATGGTAAAGAACGAAGTACACTTAATATTGTTTCAGAGTGGTGGAGACTGTATGGTATCATTGACAATATCCCCGGCAAACTAAATTCCAGCATCATTTAAGGCTTAAAGAATAAAGCACTTGCCCTATAAGTGGGCTCCTCCGGTTTTATGATCTCTCTCTCTCTCTTTCTCTCTCTCTCTCTGTTTTATATATATATATATATATATATATATATATATATATATATATATATATATATATATATATATATATATATATATATATATATACCCACGCTTCCGTTACGCTACTCTGTTGGTTACTTTCATAAACAGTTCTTGAACGGAATCTTCATTTTTAGCAATTCGCTGAAGAGATTTTTAAATAATTCAACCAAGAAATATACGGATAACAATAAACAATTCAGTGCCAAACACATAGTGAAACATAGCTAAAGTAAAGGTAGCTCCCAAATCAGGAACCTGAGCTGCGAGGCCCTAGAACATAAACCCACGAGAACGGCCAAAGAGCCAGCACATACTGACAGAACGTGGTGTGTTAAAACCCACAGACAGATAGCTGAACAGCTTCATACACACGGGCTGAGGGGCATTAGAGAGAAGAGAGTGGGATGCTTTGGATATGAGGAGAGGGAGAGTATAGTAGGAGGTGATTTTGTTCACAATATTCTTTTCCTTTGATTCACTTCAACTATGTGTAGTTTTTTCTCTGCGATGAAGTATTTCTTGTTATGTTCTTACTTTCTGCAGACGATGTTACTTTGTACTGAAGTGAATTTTCGAGCTCAAGGGGTTTGATGTAACTTTCACTAACACCTTCCGTTTGGATAAATCGTCAGGAATTACCAGGAAGAAACCACTAAATTACAGTACACATATCAGTGAATTAAGGATACAATTATTAAGAAATTCGTGTTTGATGGCTCAGCTCTGCTTACAAAGTCATTCCTATAAAAAGATATAAGATACCAGCTATTAGTTACTTTTTAACGTGTTTCAAGGTGTGCAAGAAACCCCTTGTATTTTTTTTTTTACCTCCCTCCTTTAGCAAGGTGGAGCGATAATGTTTTTATCAGCTTCTGTGTGTGTGTGTGTGTGTGTGTGTGTGTGTGTGTGTGTGTGTGTGTGTGTGTGTGTGTGTGTGTGTTCCCAACATATCTCGGAAAGTTGTGGACGAACTTTCACCAAACCTTCGGGAAAAAGCAAGCATGTGGTTGTGCAGTAGCCTATTACTTTTGGTGTGGATTTGATCAATGACTACCGAATGCCTGCCGCCATATATTTTTGAATATGGACTGGTTTGGGGGGAAGCGCGGAGACTGAATTCCGTAGAGTTTTGCGTTTCTTCAAATTTATTTTGAAGGTAATTTCTACCTCATCCAACAACATACTTTGGCGGGCGATTAGCATTCGGCCCCCGATTGCTTTTGTTTCATTCTTCATGTGATCATTAGAAATACACACACCAACTTGTAACCCCATATACTCTAGATTACCTTCATGATCTTTGTTCTTTCAGTCACCGATTCAGTACTTCGCTCTTCCTCAGTAACCGATTATATACTTCTATCTTCCACCATGATCGACTCAGTACTTCTTTCTTTCACCATGATCGATTCAGTAAATTTATCTACCGCTACAATCGATTCAGAGCTTCTATATTCCACCATGATCGATTCAGTACTTCTATCTTCAACCATGATCGATTCAGTACTTCTTTCTTCCACTATGATCGATTTAATACTTCTTTCTTTCACCATGATCGATTCAATACTTCTTTCTTCCACCAAGATCGACTCAGTACTTCTATCTCCCACCAGCATCAATTCAGGGCTAATACCTGCCACTATGATCGAGTCATTACTTTTTTCCTCTACTCTCATCGATCCAGCAGTTGTTTCCCCCTCCTCTATGAATGATTCTGTCTTCTACCGCACCTCCCACTTCTTCCCTATCAGCAATCCTGTCCACGTCCCTAGCGCCTCTCCCTCTCCTCAAACCACTGGTTCTCAAACTGGGAACCAGAGGAGCCACGGCAGGATTTTAACTAGGCCATGGCGGTCTAGTGTAAGTAATAAATCAGAGTGTGTCTGTGAAATCGCACTTAGAGCCCTCTTGCCATTTTCCACAACATATTTATGAGAATCATAAATCCTTCTACGCATAAAAAGTAAAAGTCGAAACCTGTTGGATGTGGACTCGGATATATGATGTACTTTATCAGTGACTCAACCTAGAATCAGTCGACTGACTGAAAGCAAACTTTTTCATCCATGCTATTTATATGTAACAAAATATGCATTCTGATTAATAACTGTAAGCATTAAAATAAGTAGAGAGCACCAAAAACAATTTTTTTTCATCATTATTTGTGAGGGGCTTGAGAGAAAACTGAAAGGGGGGCCACGAAGATATTAAAATCCCCACCAGTGGAGAATGAGGTGAAAAAGTTTGAGAAACACTGGCCTAAACCATAAAACTTATCATCCCGTCCACTACTCCGACATTTCTCCTCATCCACCTGATATAGGTATGATAGAATGCAGTATGTATTAACCGTATATCTGCTGTTGCACATCTGTGTACCCTAAAATGCATACTATTTACTATCTCCAACTATAAAATATCTTTACCCATCTATCACACAATCCATTTTTTCTCTATCAGAAGCGCAGGAATCAAGGGACAGGCTACTTTGTCCTTACATTAAAGGCGAAGATGGCAGTCTTGTTCGCCACTGAATAGCATTATATAAGCATTAAACCTGAACCATCCCTCTGATCCCTATGAGGTCCATTCGATTGAGGTGCCTTAACCAACTACTGTATATCATTAGGTGTCATTTTGTTTTTAATGGTTACCATCCAACGATGTAGAGTAAATGGTTCCTTGGACACAGGAAACCATTTGACTTGTAACTCAGTGTAGAATCACCCAAAGGAAACACTACATTGAGTGAGCAGATTGTGGAAGTCCCCAGCTACTCCACTTCATAACACACATTTTATGAAATGTTTTCGATGTAGGGATAGAACAATGCCAAAAAGCACAAGAACTACGTGAAGGCATAATGCAAGCCATGTTAAGCAGGGATGGTTCAATAACCCCATTAGTACAAGGGAATTATAAACAGTAGAGATATTTTTGAGCCTTAAATACTTCAACTTCCTGATAAATAGGTAATTTAAATAATGGACAATGCAGAGCACTGTTATCTTCATAACAGTGCTCTGCATTGTGTAAGGTAGGACTATATCAGATATATAAGTTCTGGCTGTTCCCAAACCCTGGCTTCTAGCCGACTACCCCAAACCCTGGCTTTTCGCCGAATATTATATGTGTGAGCTCCACGAGGCTAAGCTTGTTTATCTTCTCCTAAGCAGAATAAAAACCTATCACTAGCAAAAACTTAAAGATGTCAGTTTCTAACCCATTTACTTTGAGAGATCTCCCACAATCTGTATAAAATCGTCGGCAGCAGCAAGAATACGGCGCAAGTAAAGTCGCCATACAGATGAAATTAAGAGAAGTGTTAGTGCAGTTCAAATACAGAAGTCATCGAACGAACATCTGAGGCAAAATGAACCAGTTTAACAACACTTATTATAGTGAGAATAATTAAAGATGGTACGGTGGAAAATATTCGAGCTAATTTAATCAACTGCCTTTCTACTGTCAGGCATGCTAAAGACTATGCGGAGAGAGAGAGAGAGAGAGCAACGAGGTGGAGCACAGTTAAAATTTCTCTCTCTCTCTCTCTCTCTCTCTCTCTCTCTCTCTCTCTCTCTCTCTCTCTCTCTCTCTCTCATATTCCTATTTTTATATATTAATCACACAAATGAAATACAACCCTCAAATCATATCTTTCATACAGTTTGCGATCAGGAATTACAGCGACGGTAATATCACTGCTCCAAATCATCTCATAAATCTGAAAAAGATTTTATTTGAAAGTTCTTTCCGTGATTCAGTAGTCAGACGGCGAACTTACCCAGTCACTTACGATTTTTCTCCTATACCGTCTCTTCTCCGTGTAATTGCCTTTCTTAAAGACTAAAGGTAACCAGCGAGTGGAAGAACATGAATCTAAAGTGAGTAAATAATGTTATAAAAATAGCAAGTTAAATATTTAAATTCCGTAAAGTTATTAAAAACAGAAGTACTGTATAGTAGACAAACAGGCTAGTATACTGTATCTTTTCTGGTAAAGCAGAAAACTTTTTTAACGTACCACAGAAAAACTGGTTTTCAAAATTTAAAGAAATCATTATTCTCTTCCTCATCCTGATTTTTTTCCTCATTCCGTCTCATGGTCTATACTCAGATATGTTTGGATTATAGGGACAAGGACTGGTGTGATGATATTTATAAAGGTGCATAGGGCCTATGTATGGGATGTCAATGTGTTATAACTTTAATCGAAAGCAAAATCTTGAAACTGCTTCCTTTAGCAGCTGCAACAATCAACCGATCTTAAACTCAGAACTTACTTCCTCCACCACTTGAACATAAGACCCCCCTCCCAGTTGATAATCCAAGTTATGGTTTTTAAAAAATGATATTCCGATACCTATATAGAAATTAAAAAAAAAAAAAAATCATTTGCTGTAGTCCTTAACCACTCTGTCATAAATCAGATTTGATGATCGTATGATAATGTGTGAATTACATGGAACCTTAATATCAATTCAAATTCTTACTTGAGCTCTTGGCCATCAGTCTCGGTATATCAGAACGTAAAGCACCTCAGAGTTTCCTTGGACCCTAATTTAATACAATGAGGGTGTCAGGTTGTCAGAGGAACTGTGAAATTTAAAGCAAGTGTGTAATTAGAGGGGGAAGTGTGCTACTCCACCACTGAAGTTGCAGACGGCTGGGATGGGGAGCAGGGGAGCATAATGAGGATATCATGGTGCTAAGGGTGGAAACAGAAACCGACTAAATGATTGAATAATGAAATAAAGATTTACCCGCTGTGTGAAATAGTCCAGAGTATAATATGATCTAAACTGGAAAACAGAAACATTATGCAGGGGATATGATTTCCGGGTGAAAAGGTCTTTACATATGCTATGCCTCAAATTAACTACCTTTTACTTTAGGCTGATGATTTTTGAACTCGATGTAAGCCTTCTCTTATGCTATGCCTGCAGTTCGTTCACCTTAACATGACCCAGATGTTCGTCCTTTTGTAGCTTATCTGACAGAGTTCAACGACTGAATGTGACAAAACTATAGCTCTGCATCCTATCAATGGCACGTTTTTTTGAGACTAGCGCCAAATTTTAGTGTTAATTTCTTGTTAGAGATTACCATTTAAGGTTGAAAGACGGCAAACGTAGGTCAAGTTAAAGTGAAGAGAAGACTATGATCAACATTTAAGGTGGAAAGTTGGTAAATCAAAGTCAGGTTAGAGAAGACTATGAACAACATTTAAAATGGAAAGTTTGCAAATTTAGGTCAAGTTAGAGAAGGCTATGATCGACATTTAAGGAGGAAAGCTGGCAAATGTTGATCAAGTTAAAGTGAAGAGAATATTGCATAGTCATTTTACTCTAGTTGTGGTGAAAGTGCTTGGTGTGGTGGGTAGTGAAGGCAGTGGTGGGACACATCCTGGAGGCTGACTAATTAAGAAATCTGGAGAAGCGCTCCAAGTTTAAATGAAGCCCTTCTCGGCAGCTGGTGGCTTAAGACTCATTTAAAAGAAATGAGCAGCAGCCGCAACGCTCTCTACCCTGTATTCTCGTCGGCTGAGGAGGCTCCATAGTGCCTCTTTCTTACTAGCCTAGCTCTTTCTTACTAAACTTTCTTCATCAGGTGCATTACTGAATTCCTGTATGTTATTTAAGCAGTCTAGGTCTAAACGAAGTAAACTCGTCCGCCATGAAAGTTGGAACGTGGGGTTCAGCACTGTTCGCAAAGTACTTCAGTTATGAAAATCTTGGGTAAGCTCATGCTACAGTTCACTTAACAGATTTATATACAAGTGTTTGCTATGGCTCGACATGCTTGCATTGCCTATTATTACCAAACGTTTTCCGACTATAGCTCAATAATACTGTGCCTTTTGCTATTCATGCAAGGTATGTCAGTATCAGTAAATGATAAACAACATTAAAGAGGATATAATACTGTAAATTTAAAATAAATTGTTCAGGAAGAAGTAAAAGAAAGGTTATTACACCTACGATGATGCAGTCCTCAGTCTTTCAGTCGCCTAATTGAAGCTTGGAAATTTTCTTAGTTCACCACGGCTTGTCTCCTTCCTTTAACATCTAATTCTTCAAATACATTGCATCTAAGTGCCCTGAGGAAAACCAAGTTGAAGATCCTTTTTTTCATAGAAGTTACATTCTGCAGCAGACAGTATGCTTCTAATCCTCCTACATAAAAAATACTATACCCCCTCGCACACAAAAGATGAAAAAGAAATAAAAAACGCCACCAAGGCAATTTTCTTCCTCGAATGCGAGCGGAAGTTAGGCAGGGGCTGAGAAGACCGGTCATTATTTACTCTGGCGCTGTCGGAGGTTGTCTGCTTCTGCACCCCGGCAATGCTTTTTTTTTAATTCTATCTTGGCTTAAAATTTGCTGTCTCTCCTTCTTGAATGCTGAGTTGTAACTATACAGTACATTAGCCTAGACTGTGATGCCCGTCACGAAGGAGTGCTATGGAAAGGATGCATGGTTGTAGCCTTTTTTTTTTTTTTTGCCATAGAACTGCGTGAAATAAAATGCAAAAGGACGAAAATCTGGGGCAAGTTAATGTGAAATAACTACAATGACTGACGCTATTTTGTTTTTCTGTCAGTAATTACCTTTCCACACACTGCCGAACAATTATCAGTTCGACATCTTGTCATTAGAGAGACTTTTTTTTTTTTTTTTTTTTTTTTTTTTACACTGCTGTAAATACTGTTGCTAAGTGTTTCTTTGGGCAAAAGGAATTCAAGCGACTAAGAATCTTTCTGTCTGACTGATGTATGTGTTGCCTATCTGAAAGTAAGTATATAAAAATCTAGGTGCCTGCGAGATGGAGCCACGAATTTGGAGACTTGAATTATTGTGTGGATGGTTGTGTGGCCCATTTCACGAGGCAAAGAGCTGATACTTCTTCCACTTAATACAGTACCTTCCCTTTGATCTGCGTGCAGAGTCATCTCATCTTTAGGTAGGAATAAGGACGATGATGATGATAATTATAAGCTTCCTATCACAGCACAATATATCTGTCATTGAGAAAAAATAATGTCAAAATTCCTTAACATCTGGGAGTGAGCAAAATGAACGTGAGAAGAAGAAGAAGTAGAAGAAAAGAAGAAGAAGAAGAAGAACAACAACAACAACACTGATGGAAAGGTTAAGAAAAGCAATGAATAAAAAGAAAATCGAGCGGTAAAAATGAGGGTAGGAGAGGACAGCTAAAAATATAGACATGGCACAGTGGACGGAAACCTGACCAGAAAAATGGAGTGGATGAAATAACAGTAGCAGAAAACTGTTTTGAGAGACCATTGAAACAAACGAAAGGGAAAAAAAAAGCGCTATATTGGTCCCTCTCTCCAGAACGCAAAAAGAATGCAAGATTACCCAGGCGCATACACACTGACACGTGAGCCAGAAGAGAGAGGAAACAGCGATAACGAAATAGAATAGTGAAGGAGAGTTGAGGAACAATGAAACTGCCATCCCGAACAGGAAATGCGCCCATTTGAAACGACATTAAGTACTGTGAATGATCAGCCATAAAACAGACCAGTCAGATATTCAGAAAATACATAGAAGACAGTCTTATTAACATGAATCATTCTCTGTGGCACTTCACTCATGAAATACTTAGAACTATATTACGTGGCATGAAAATTACGAAGATTATGCAGACTTCGGTTTAACTTTACAAATATAATTGCTAACGAAGTTTGTTCGAGACAGCAGAAGAAACGCTGGAGGGACTGCCCAGTTAAGTGAAGTCTGGGTATAGTGAGTAGTGACACAATAGTGTATTGAGTGCTTTTGGGACTAAATAGAAATTATAAATGGATTTGTAAACATTTTCTTCGTCCTTCCTGTGACAAAAAGCAGTTGTAAATAAAAACATAGCTGTTATGAGCATCCAGTTCAAAATAATTGACGACATAGCATTGGAAAAACTAGAGGTTGTATGAAGCTGCTTAAGATCGAAAGAGGAATTTTTCCAGAAATATCAGTTTCCTTATGTATCAGAAGGTCTTAGAATACCGATCTCCTCTGACCAGGAAATGAAAGAAGTGGATGTCAATAGAGTGTTATACTGTATGAAGTCAAGTATACTAATACAGTTCAGAAGAGTAACACCGGATGGAAGATGGGTGATGCAACATTGGTAGACAGAGAGAAAGACAGTCAGAAGGGAAACAGACACATATGATGAAAGATCTTTGACCTTTCCTATCACGGAGAAATGTGTGGAGAAAGCAACTCTCTCTCTCTCTCTCTCTCTCTCTCTCTCTCTCTCACACACACACACACACACACACACACACACACACACACACACACACACACACACACACACACACACACACACACACACACACACACACTCACACACACACACACACACACACACACACACACACACACACACACACACACACACACACACACACACAAACACACAAACACACACACACACACACACACACACACACACACACACACACACACACACACACACACTGTCAGAGAGCTATGAGCAGTGTAAATCCTGTCTCTACACTGGCAACATGTGGGTACAGAATTACCTCTCAACTGTTAGATGCTGCCTGAGTGTGAGAACCAGTGTGATCACGAAAGAATGAGAAATCGAGAATATTGTCAGTGGAGTGTCTGAGTTGCGAAAGGACAGCATACACTCTTTTGGAACACTGTGGCAATTGAATAGATCGTCTTACATATACACTTACGAGTACTTCTCTCCTCTTGTAGTTTTTTTTATTTTCCTATTCTTCTCCGTCCAACCTCTTACTTTTTCTGTTCTTTCCACGTCTCCTATCCCTTTTCAAATCATATTTCTACTCTCCACGTACCAACTCCCTCCCTTTTTATATTCTTCTTTTTTCCTTTCCTCCTACCTACTTTGTCATCATCCATCAGCTGTTTTCTTTTCTCTCATCTTCCACTCTTTCCTTCCTATTTTTTTTTTTTTTTTTACCTTTACGGTCAGATCTCTTTCCTGTTTCATATTCCCTATTCGTCTTCCTCTTCTTTCCTTACTCCTCTTTTCTTCCCTTCTTCTCTCCTCTCAACTGTATATTCAAACCAAATATTTTCACAAGCACCTGGTATTACGTATTAAACTGTTTTCTGTTTGGCTATGCTTCCGTGGGTGTATAAGGCATCATATTCACTTAACAGTTCTTGCCTTATTCACCTCTTTCATTCGATATCATTTTCTAATTTATTCTTGTTATCCCAAGGAATTAACATTAGAAGATTCTTTTCGGGCTGGGGGAGAAGGGCGTTAAATAAAAGCTTAATAAGCCTCCTCATTACTAGCAATCCTTAAAAATATCTGGAGGTAGCAACACTAACCCACTAAAACACATCACCGAACCGAAGGAGCCACAAGTGTAGGTGTCCCACCAAATATTAATGGAGTTTTAGTAGCATCTCTGCCAGTTCGATGTTGCAGGCTAAGTGCTTGTTTTTTACTTTATATATATATATATATATATATATATATATATATATATATATATATATATATATATACTGTATATATATATATATATACTGTATATATATATATATATATATATATATATATATATATATATATATATATATATATACTGTATATATATATATATATATATATATATATACTGTATATATATATATATATATATATATATATATATATATATATTATATACATGAACCCTAGAATAGATATGGCCCAGATCATACCTATTTCTGCCCAGCGTTTGGAAACATACATATTTCATCATCAGAGCCTGAACACATGAAATATCATGTGCCATACATACACACAACCACACACACACACACACACACACACACACACACACACACACACACAAGCATATATATATATATGGGCTATATTGTTATGAGCATATATTATGGTGCTGGGTAAGTCAGCTTCCTTGACTCTTTTGCCCTTATATCAATAACCAGAAGGGTCGTGTAAAACTCACAAGAAAACTGACTTACTTTACTTTACATTATAACATGCAAAACGACCAGAATTCGTTTACAAAAAGGGGAATTCATATCGGCTTACAACACAGATATAAAAATATGTTATTTCTCTTTCCTAACCAAATTATATGTGGAAGCTAGGTTCTCACAGCCTGAGGAAGTAGGAGAACTCGTTGGTGATAAAATCCACACACCAGTGTTTTATGGAGAAATAAACCAAAAGAGGAAATGGTGCTCATTCTGTGTGTGTTGTAATCAAAGTTTAAAACTCTCTGAATGTGCCTAGTGGGAAATGTGTCCCGAATGAGTCTAGTGATAAAATGACCGTCTCTCGCTAGTTCCTCGCGCTCATACAGTAGTTTACTTCGCCTCCTTAGGCGTAACAAGCCAATGTTCTGTCTTGATTATAATCTACAGCCTATTGCACACAAAGGAGGTTTATGCTACCAGTTACAAGCAAACACATCCTAACTCTCAGTAAGTTAAGAGTTGATGAGAAGGCGGAGCTGGCTAGTCATTGTAGAACACTCTCATTAGCTCCTCCTACGGAGTATAACACGGCCACTCTGTCAGGCACATAGTAACACTCAAGGTCGTTACTGCGTAGTATGTGGAAAATTAGTGGGATGTTATTCTGCCCCGAAACAGAAAAACAAGCAAAATTATTTAATTATCATAGCTGCTTCCTTCTATGGACAAAAGCCTTTCTGAGAGCAGCATGCATTACAGAGGGCAGATAAAGAAGCCTAGAGTGGTAAACACAGAGGCTCCTAAAATGAGTTGGTGATCTCGGCCACTAGTCTTATCTTCCGCTACTTCTTCCACTTTCATCCATTTCCACTCTACTCCATCTGGGTAACCACACCAATGACTATATATATATATATATATATATATATATATATATATAATGAATATATTTATGTAGTATAAAGTTTTAATAGGACCGTTCAAGATTAAAAGCCTTCTAGTGATGCAAATATGATATTCAAAGCGGCTGCTGCTACAAGTGGCTGGGGTAATCAGTCTCTGTATCTGTCTGTGTTTAACTATAGCCGGATGCCCTAACATCCGATGGGGTGGCCACACACATAATGCCCTCATGACACCCTGTTCTCTGCTATTAAACTACCCTTCCTACGGCTCACATCACACTTATTAATATTCTTCTATACTCTATCCTTCCATCTCATCTCCCTCTCCACTTCATTTACAAAACATTCTCTTAGTCAGTCTCTATTTCTCTTTCTCTCAACATTACCAAATCATCTCAGGCTACTACTCAGTGGCCTCATTAATTACCTTACGTCACACGAGCTGTTTTCTCAGGGCCGGCCGAAAGAAACACCACTGGGGTAGACAAAATGAATAATAGAAAAAAAAGAGTAGAAAAAAGATCACCCGCCATTAATCCCAGGGAAGGAAATTTGAGGGGAAGGTGGAAGGAAAATATTGTGACAAACTGGCCAAGGGAGAATAATTAGCACAGTAATTTTCCTTGACTGTAAAAAGTGAAGAGAAAGTGAAAGCTCAGGATAGGAGGATAACAGTCAACAAAACGAGATCAGAAGATAATACAGATCTTTGCTATATATAACTGTTCTTTCCTTGCCTGTCAATGCTTTGGGAGAATGGATAGAGGCATAGCGAAAAAAGGCGAATTCTGCTTGCAAAATTTTCTCTGCAACTTAAGATCTTCAAAAAAAATCTTGAAGCTAACCTGTATTAAAATAAATAAATAAATAAATAAAGGGACAGCCTAATGTAGATGGATTGAAGTCATCATAAGTAAAACTGAAGACGGTATCCAAATATTGCTCTGCCACTTAAAAGATCCACTAAGTCCCTGATGTTAACCTTGTGTAAAAACTAAAATGAAAGTGAAAGCTCTGCGTGGACGAATGGAGGTAACAAACAAAAAGAAAAGACCCCAGGTAAATCCCTCATTGTAACCCTGTCGAAAAAAAAAAAAAAAGGGGGAGGGTAAAGTTCACTGCGGAAGGATGAGTGATCAGGATCACGAAAACAGAAAAGAATTTATATCTAGACCCAACTCTGCAACTTAGACTTCCATTGATTTCCTGATGTTATGCTTGGGTTAAAATTTAAGTGACTCTGAAAGTCTTGCGAAGAATAATGGTGGCAATACAGAGAGAGAGAGAGAGAGAGAGAGAGAGAGAGAGAGAGATTATGATAAACCCATTCTCTGTCCATTTGACTTTCACCATATTCCTTGTGTATACAGTAGGTTGAAATGAAGAAAAAAGCTTAGCGTGGAGGATGAAGACAACAAAAGCAGGGGAAAAAAATTATACCCAAACCATTCTTTGCAGTTAGGACATTTGCTTAATTCCTGATGTCAACTCTGTTTTAAAACTGATACGATAATAAAAGCTTAGGTCAAAAGAATGGTCACCATAACAAAAAGGAAAGTGAATAAATGTGGAGCTCTTGTTGAGGCATTTGTTGTAACACAAGAAATTACATATTAAATAAATATTACATTACTTAGTCTGCCTTTTTCAGACAACATGCAATACAGTCGAATACATAGTTCTGAAGACAACATGTAATTATTTAGAAACGGTTTTAGGGCTGATGGCACTGTTATTATACTGTGGCTGCAGCGTAATGTGATATCCAGTCCACTTTTTCCTACATACACTTATGTGTCTGACGTCAGCCCTTTGACAAGGGACGGCAAGCTTCTCCTAAGCTTAAGGATTGTTATTCAGATTAGGATAAAATGTGGTGGCAGATGAGTTTATGAAGTTTGCATTTATTTCTCTCCCTCCAATTCGGAAACTTCCTACTAAGAATAATAAAATCGCCTGGAAATAACAAGAGGTGTATTTTTAAAAGGATGTCCTTGTAGTAAATGGGTTAATCTAACAGATGCTTCCGTCTTCAGTCTACTTGTGTGATTTGAAAGTTAATCCGCTTCCCTAAAGCCGTCATTTTGTAACTTATTCTCGATGCTGCGAGACGAGTTGATTCACGTTGGGAGACTTCCCTACGAAATGCAGGGTGCAGGCTACATGAAAGCTACATGTAAATCCTCCAGCTCAGAAAATGAATAAATAAATAAATAAAATTAAGGCCCCTGAAGGCAGGAAGAAGAAACTAAGAAGTACATCATGCAAGTGAAATACCAAGCACTGAGGAAAGTGGTTAAAATGGTAAACTAAGTGGCCTAATTTACTATGTTTTTCTCTGAATCTTGAACTTCCTACGTATCAGCCAGTTGTTCACATTTTTTTTATAATCATTTAGTATACAATGGCTCTCAGGACACCAATCATTTTCTATATTATCTCCAGCAGCCTGCCTCCCAACCTCCCACCAACATCTTATTTGCATTTCCTACACTTCAGGTGTCAATATTTATTAACTACCTTGTATAAAATGTCTATCAGTACACCAGGCATTTTCTTACATGCCAACTATTTTTTGTTCATCCTATACAAAACATCTCTCTCTTTACCAAGCCATTTCCACATGTCGGCTATTTTTAAATTCGATTTTAACCACGCACTGTAAAATGCATCTTAGTACACCAGGCATTTTCTACACGTCCTCCAGTTCCCCTGACCCACAGCGCCCCCACGTTCCCCACAAGTGGCCTCGCTCCCAGCAACATCTTCAACATCTTATTTGCACTTGGACTCGTGTGGACCCGTCGTGCCGGAAACAAGCTGTCAAATTCTCACATTTTCACCAACAATGTGTGAGATGGAAATTCTGGACCTTGAATATAACCCACCTGTATTCTATTGTTATTCCTTCGCCTGGTTGATGTGTCTAGAGAAGCCATTCCTCCTTGATGCTCTTATTAAATGGGTCTCGGAAGCTGATGTACCTCTTTTTCTTTCTTTCTTTTTTTTTCACTGGTACTAGCGGTTTTATGGAGAGTTTTTGCACTGAAAGCAGTTACTAACATTAAATTGTTATTATCCTAACTATTTTTTTCTTCTCTAACGCAAATCGATGGTAAAGTCAGCTAGTATTTGGACTAAGGAAAGGGAGATCAAACAGCCTTTCACGTTCGCACCGCAACTCCATGACATTTTCTACTTTGGGGACACATTATTTTATACGCTCATGATGACATCCGACCTGCCTTTACGCATCATGTAGATTCTTTCATACGTCATCAGTAAAGAGTTTGGTGTGGGAGAGCACTTAGTAAACAACTATCAAAGGGACGCGGTGGAAAGAACAATGTAATTTTTTTTTCTCAGTCACCATTACCTCTGAAGTACTTCAATCTAATTTTGTTTCCAGTGAAAAATATTAAGTGACGCAATTTTTGATGGTAGAAAGAAATAAGTAAATGCAAGATAAGGAGAAATGAAGGGAACAACACCAGAGAAACACAGGAACAAATGTCTAGAGGGAGTACGAATTTCTCTGTTCAGACATTACCAGTACAGTACATTCAAGTATTGTGCCTCAGAAAATTTTATTCAGATTAACCTCTCCAGCCTGATGTCATATTTTCCCATCTTATTCTTGCTACTTGCAGGTTTTAGTAAGGTTAGGAGAGCCTTTTCGAACGGATGTTATGGTCTTCATTAACGCCGTAAATGCTGGTGCTCTGTCCTAGGATGGAGAAAATAGTCTTGTGGTGGCAAGAATAGAATATAAAAAGACGTCATCGTAGTGCATGGGTTAAATGAGATCTCTTGTATCTTCCTATATCTAATACATCTAATCTCTCCAGTTCGTAAAGTCTCTCCGAACTGAATATAATCGCCTGAAGATAATACGAAGAAAAGAAATGCAGTCTCACAGTGAAGAGAGTAATGAAGAAGCTTCTGCGACATATTGGCTAAGCCACTTCAATCCGGAGACGCATATTTTATATTATTCTTGCTATTTCCAAAAAAATTTGTTCAAGAACTAGAGTGGCACTCAGTGGAGCGCATCTCTCCAAAAATCTATCTATCTATCTATATACCTAGGCTGCTTCCCCCAAGGAAAGGGAGGTAGCCGAGACAGGACGACTCACTCTCCATTTAAAACCAGTTCTGCTCTCCAAACCAGTTCTGCTCTCCAAAAAGGGCAACGTAATTTCCAAACCACTCTCCATAATGGGTTAGGTTTACTCATCGCTTATTAGAGTTTCGCAGAAAGAGTTTTCCAGATCCAGAATCTGTAATACGGTCTGAATTGGTCCCAAAAGTTTATTGATTGTACCCTGGGACATGGGCTATCTACCCACCAAATTTGGTCCAAATCTCCCTTTTAGTTTTTTGAGGAATCCTGCTAAGAGACAAACAAACAAATAAACAAACAGGGGTGAAATCATACTCTTTGTGTCGGAGAGAAATATATTCAATTTTGGTGCTGAAGGCGTTGATTTAGGCTATATATAATCGCTCCAATTGGATGTCTCCCCCAGGCTGTATAAAATAGTTATGAAGTAGCAAGAATGCACACACACACACACACACACACACACACACACACACACACACACACACACACACACACACACACACACACACACACACACACACACACACACACACACACACACACACACACACACACACACACACACACACACACACACACACATTGCCAGACTGTACAAACCACGGACATCTGGAAACACAAAATAAGACACACTAAATGTGTACAGGAGCAGCTTGTTTCCAGACACAGCTTCTCAGTGTGTACGTACAACCCTTCATCCCATGTAATATTCAGCTCCGTTGAAAGCCCACACGAGGGACTGAATTCATAAACTTTCTTGAGCTCCACTCGTTTATCAGATGGATTACATGTCCCTTTATTTTCATCTATTTTGGTACCATACTGTACACTTCACTGCTAAACTGAAGAAAATAACTCGAGAAGCGACTACACAAATTGATTCGTGGTGATAATATTTACATGTTACTTTTATTTGTTCATGGTGTTAATCGACTAAAGCCTTTTATAAGTACGACTCCTGGCCTGTTTCCCTAGAATAACACAGTCCCTTGATGCTGGATGAACAGATATTTTTCCACAACGAATTATAGTACTGTATTCAGCTATTTTGCGAGAAAGACATGATGGGTGCAATATTGAATTCTAGGAACCAACACACACACACACACACACACACACACACACACACACACACACACACACACACACACACACACACACACACACACACACACACACACACACACACACACACACACACACACACACACACACACACACACATATATAGATACATTCACGATAGTAAGTTAGACTGATAGATAGATATATATAGACAGATAGACAGACACAGATAGGTGTGTGTGTGTGTGTGTGTGTGTGTGTGTGTGTGTGTGTGTGTGTGTGTGTGTTCATGACTGCACTGTTTGGGCTGGGTGAGGGGTGACTGGCTTGAATGTAATGGAAGATTACTGAAAGTCTGGTCCTTTGTAAGGGAATTCCGGCCCCATAGATAATACACAATCCCCATCACAAGCGCTGTAGGCCAAAATCTCTGGCGGAGTAACGGAATCCCTGATGTTTGGGCACTCTCCCGAAAAATGCCGGCGTCCTTACCAATCCGCAAAAGGTTAACTTAATCCTAAAGCACCATGCCCTGATCAGTGCGATATCGTAAAGGACAATACCCCTGTTGAGAAAGAAGTTAATAGCATAATAGATTGACAATTGAACAATAACCATTTGGTACTCATGAACTAACTAAAAGAAGGTTTGAACCCGGACCACCTACCTTGACGCGATTTAATCAAGCATCGTCCAATTATCCCAACTTTCATTCTCTTATATAATGATCTGTGGAAATTTTTTAACCGTTCCAATAAATTCAAATACTAAACTAACAGTTCCGTTTCATTAACAGACAGTCGTCCAGTTTATTCGCATATATCATCCTGATTTCCTAAATTCTTCCGTTCTCTCCCTGTTCTCTTTCTTCCATCTCCTGTCCTTTATTCTCCCTCGTTGCTTCCTTCTCATCCCCTTCTTCATATCCCTTCCCCTGTATTCCCGTTCCTCAAGTGATCTGTAAATTCACTACTCTCGCATATTCCACACATTTATTCCTCTCCTCTTCTTTTATTCATTCTGAGGGATTTAACCAGAAGCTCATAATTCTGCACTGACGAGTGAGGAGAATGGAGACGTAGAGAGAGTTAGGTGAACGGAATTGGGACGTGAGGGGAGACAGATAATGGACTGAATGGTTGGAATAATGATGATGGTGATGATGATGATGATGATACTACCACCAATATTAATAATAATAATGATTATTGTTATTATTATTATTATTATTATTATAACTAGAGGGGCACTCAGTGGAGAGCATCTCTCCAACAAGGGCAACGTAATTTCCAAACCGCTCTTCATAATGGGCTAGTTTGTCTAATCACTGATTACATTTCGCAAAAAGTGTTTTCCGAATCCAGAATCCGTAATAAGTTCCGGATCGGTCCGAAAAGTTAATTGGTTGTTCTCTGGGACATAGGCTATCTACGCACCAAATTTGATCCAAATCTCTCTTTTAGTTTTTGAACAATCCTGCTAACAGATAAATCAACAAACAAACAAACAAGGGAGAAAACATACTCTCCTTGTCGGAGAGAATAGTAATGATAATAATAATTAATACTGATAATAATAATAATAATAATAATAATAAAAACAAGACGAAAATTATTAATCCCTGTAGATTACATGAGGGTCATTAAGGCAGGCAGGCAGTCTTTACGAAGTCTCAGTCTTGCCCAAGAATACCACCCAAACCGTCTATGTCACATCCAGACCCCTTAGCGTACTTGTGGGTGAACAGAAACATGGTGGGAACAAGTTATATCCAAGAGTTTGACTGGCCTAGGCAGGGACGACAACGAAACGATCGAGGAGGAATATGGAAATGAAAAAGAATGAAAAACGAACAATGTGAATAGGATGAGCATATAGCGGGAAGAAAGAAAATTAACTAAGTGAATAATAAAAGGTGGTGTGTGAAGGAGGTACTGGATGTAAATGAGGGGAGAATACACCACAATACAAAACCAATGCAGAGAACTTGCTCCGATAGATCACTTTCAGTTTTACATATTTTTGTATCTTGATATACAGATTTACACAATATACCGTGCACTTCCCCACCCACCAGTACTTAATACCTCACCTCAATGTGGTACTAGAAAATGCATTCAGGTTGGCGTGAAATCCCCTGCAAAGTACCAGGTTGGGGTGATGCAGGTGGTGATGAGACGGTGGTGCGGCACTGACGCCCTGAAAGAGGATTTTGTGCAACATGTGACTTCTGGCCGCCCGAGACTCATACTCTCCGGCGCCTCAGAGGACTTCCTGAGTCACTGGGCTGGTATAAGATGTCCTCAGGCTCTGCAGTGTCTTTAGGGTCAATCACAAGTGTCGGCATGGAGCTATGGGAGGAGGTACGGGAGAGCGGCCAGGGCAACTCACTCTCCACATGGAAACTTCTGAACTCAGGCGTTGTCTCCCCACCCAGCAATGAGGACACTGTCACCTCCAGTTCCCTCCCGATTGTACTTTCACTGAATCCCTTTCTTGGATGAGTGGGCAGCTTGGCAAGGATGGAGGTGGAATAGGTCGGGTGGGCAGAGGAAGCAGCAAGAGAACTAGACAATACAGAAACTAGAACTCATTGTTCATAAACCTTCCATGGAGCACAGTGGACTGTCAGTCCCGTCCACTAGCTTTCCCTATACTTATGTGATGCCGCGGTGATAAAAGAAAATGGTAGTCACTTTAAACTGTGGTTGAAAAAAGAACACAGGTGTGCCCGTCAGCATTCCTGAACACCTTATTTCCAACGGTCAGTAGTGTCAGCCGTGCTTTAAGGGTTAAAACCCTTAAATTATCAGTCCATTAATTTCATACCATAGTTTCCACAATGGTACTACTACTTTGTTTACTCTTTTTATAGGCAATGGACGCACATTCTATACTCTGGCTAACAAATGATGATTATAATTAAGACGCAAACTCAAAGTAGACTATCTATCTATTGCCAGACGCCTTAATCCCATACGGGATGGCCACAAACAAATCGCCTCCATGTCGCCCTGTCCTCCGCCATTTCACTGCCCTCCTCCCAACTCACACTCCCGTCTCTCATATACCTCTCCACTCCATCCCTCCATCTCATCTTTGGCCTCCCCTTCCCTCTCTCCCCTTCCACCTCACTCACATACACTCTCCTCGTCAGTCTCTCACTCTCCATCCTCTTCACATGGCCAAACCACCTCAATGTGTTTCTCCTAACGTTTCTTATCACATCCACACCACAAAGCTCCTTTACATCCTCATTTGTCAGTCTGTCTCTCCATGTGACTCCACAGGCTCCTCTCAAATAACTCATTTCCACTGCTCTCACCCCTGACTTGTGTCCCTCCAACAACGCCCAAGCTTCACTTCCATACGTTAGAGTTGGTATCACAATATTGTCATGTAACTTTGTCATTTCCATGCTCACTTCCCTGTTTCTTAACACTGCTTTCAAGGGACCAGCAACCTTTCTTCCTTTATGTACCCTTTCAAGCACTTCATCCTCCAAACGTCCATCCTTATTCATCACACTACCCAAGTATTTAAACGTACTCACATTTTCCATTTCCTCGTCATCCAACCTCACTGTACATTCACTGACTTCAGTTCTCTCGAAGACCATAACTTTACTCTTCCATACATTCACCTTCAGACAATGGTTTATTTTTATTTTTTTTTTATCCTGTTTCAAAAATCATAATAAATGCCTACGAATAAGAAAGTTACTTGTCAGATCGTTGCTAAACATCTTTGCTGCCAAAATTATTTGAACTACTGTCACTCACCATTCAAGATAACATAGCCATATAATTTTGGGATCTGATTCACAGTTAACTTACACAATTAACTCTATCTCGTAACTGTAATCTGCTTTTGTATCAGGGACAAGGAAAAGGGAGTGCAGAATTTTCCCATGTCTCTTGCTTTCCCTAATGATACATGTCTAAGTTAGGACACGGAGACGATCGACAAGTTTATGCATCCTCTCCCTGGCTACAAACCGCGAGTCCTCTCGTATTCATGGAGATGCCGGTGTTCATGGTGCTAACAAGACCCGTTTCTCACAGACTTTGTTTTTCAGCTTGTGTGTGTGTGTGTGTGTGTGTGTGTGTGTGTGTGTGTGTGTGTGTGTGTGTGTGTGTGTGTGTGTGTGTGCCGTTCTTGTATGCGAATTCAAAATAACTAAAAAGCACTCAGAGAGCGCATACCTCCGCCAATGCCATTACCATTAAAAAGGATCCCGATCCGGGTCCGTGGATATAAGATCCGAATCCGAATCACCCCCCAAATTTAATCAATTCTTTCTTGGTCCATGGCCCACCTTTCCACAAATATGGAAATTCATTGAGAACTTCTGGAGACAGTGTGCCAGATACTCTGATCCGGATCAGGATCCACCTCAAAATTTAACAATTTCTTCCTTGACCCATGGCCCACCCTTCCACAGAATTCCATCAAAGTACGTTCATTACTTTTTCAGCAAAGTTACTGACAGGCAGACAGACATACAAACAAGCAAACAGACAGACAAACGCCGGGAAAAACATAACCTCCTTGACGGAGGTAATGATAATACTAGCTGTTATATTGTTAATTTAAGCATCCTCACAGAAAAAGAATTTCTCTCAAATAAACAATATCGTCCAGTCTTAGCTTGCCTTACATACCTAGTTTCAGCAATCTCACCAAAACAGTTAAATTAAGAATATTTTCCACCAACTAGACTATACTTTTTTCTTTTTTTACACCATTCCACAACCCACCACCCAGCTACATTGGCCACTGTGGGGAAGGCCTTCAGTATTCATAGAAGCGGCGGTGTCCCTGGTGTGAACAAGCACCCCTTCCACACGAATTCCATCCCCCCTCTGTGACATGCCGTATTACGATCACATCACAGTCACCGTACTACACCATATTTTAACATTTCTTTTTGTCAAACAAAAGAGTAATACTGTGTGCTGAGATAAGGAAACCTTATGTGGTTAGCGAAAAGACAAATAAGAAATATGCCAGAACATAATTATCCATTAATTGAAGGGATTTTTTTTTTTTTTTTTTTACTTCGGCCTCTTTAGACACAGGATGCAGTAAAGCACAGTACAGCGACTTAAATCTGTTGTATACAACATCTAATACTGTATTTCTTTCATGCCTTTGTAATCTCCCATCTGTTAGGCACATTATCAAACTTGGTGCTCCTGTATTCCAACACTCTACCATGAAAATTAGCTTATCACTTATGTTTGAACATAATAAACTAGGAAGCACTCAGAGAGCGCATACCCCCGCCAATGCCATTGCTATTTAAAAAGGACCCGGATCCGCCCAAAAATTCAAACATTTCTTTCTTGGTCCAAGGCCCATCTTTCCACAAAATTTCGTTGAAATTCATTGAGAACTTTTGGAGATATTGTGCGAGATACTCCGGATCCGGATCCGCCCCAAAACTTTAATCATTTATTCCTTCGCCTATGGCCCATCCTTACACAAAATCTCCTCAAAATCCGTTCATAGCTTCTTGAGTAAAGTTGCTAAAATACAGACAAACAAACAAACCAACGCCGGCAAAAACATAACCTCCTTGGCCGAGGTAATTAATGTATGAAGCTGAAAGGAAAACACGTTTATGTAAGAGGAAAAAACAAAACAGAAAATACAAATAAAGAGGCACTCTGAAACACATACAACTAAAAATGAATCACTGACACGTCAGAATTAGCCGGGAAGACCTTGACCAAAACTTCCCTACAGTTTCTGCAAATTTACGCCACGTCCTTCCACTACCCTAGCGCACTGCCCTCATGTAATTCTTCAACTTTTGTCTTCTTTCTCTTTCTATATGTTCTTCCTCTTCAGTTTAGCCCCCTTTCCCCCACCACATACCGATGATATATTTATCTCCGCTAAGGAGTCATATTTTATCCAGCGTTGGTTTGTTAGTTTTTGTCTGTTTGTCTGTCTGCCTGTCTGTTAGCAGGATTATTCAAAAAGTTATGAAAGGATTCTGATTAAATTTTGTGGAAAGGTGGGCCATGGGCCAAGGAATAAATTATTAAATTTTGGGCCGAATCTGCATCCGGACCTGGGATTACTCAAAAAGTTATGAACGGCTTTGATGAAATTTGTGGAAGGGTGGGTCATGGGCCAAGGAGGAAATGATTAAATTTGGGGGTGGATCTGGACCCGGAGTTTCCTGTACAATATCTCCGAAAGTTCTCAATGAATTTCAATGAAAATTTGTGGAAAGGTGCGCCACGGACCAAGAAAGATTTTATTAGATTTGAAGGCGCATTCGGTTCCGGATCCTATAACCACGGATCCGGATCCGAGACTACTCAAATGGTTATGAAAGAAGTTTGATGAAATCTGTGGACGAATGGGCCATGGGCCAAGGAAGAAATGATGAAATTTTGTGGTGGATCCGGACCCGGAGTATCCCGAACAATATCTCCAAAAGTTCTCAATGACATTCAATGAAATTTTGTGGAAAGATGGGCCATGGACCAAGAAAGAATTGATTAAATTTTGGGGCGGATCCGGATGTGGATCCGGATTCTTTTTAATGGCAATGGCTTAGGCTGAGGTATATGCTCTCTGACCACTTTCTATTTTTCATTTCATCTTTGCTCACTACAGATTATATTCAACTTTGGCAAAACTTCTCAAACTATAGATTCAAGATACAATCTTCATTTACCATTTCACTTCCAAAAGCTGATTAAAACTGTCTGTAGGTAGCAAAAATGAATAAAACATGTCTTGTGACTAATTGGGTGACCAAAATTAAAACTAGTAAAAATAACAACACGAGAAAAGGTTAACGGAAGGATGATTTTTTTATGATGATGATGATGATGATGATGATGACAAATAGAAAAAAAGAACAGCAGTATTAGCTTGCATCTCAGTACAAAAGAGAAATGTAAACCTCATAATCATAGCTGAACGGCGATCAGTACAGTCTCAAAACTCTAATGTCATAGGATTTTGTGAAGGTCATTCTTTGAGCTTCCTGTTTAATGCTTCATTCGGTGTATGCTAAATATTTATAACAGATTATATGAATTTTACTGACATAAAATATGATTAAAATCTGCACAGAGGACAGTATTTGAAATGATAATTGTGGGTGGTAAGGGTGGAGGGAAGAGTGGACAGTGAACGGGAGAAAAAATAACAAAAGAAATATATTTTCCTTTTTGAAAAGAACCTAGAGTTTATACTCGAGATATTTCAACATACTGTCTTTATAGGAATGAAGGTCTTATGAATATGTGAGTATACTTCAGCAACAGAAAAGGAAAACATTATGTATAAGAACAGAGCAGCCAGTAAAAATGAACCACAACTCTTTCTTTTTCCTCGAATCCACCTACGTTGTTATATTTTCCAAGCTAGGAGTTTTTCGTTTTTCCGTAAAGTATATACAACAGAGGGTGACATATATGGTAAATTAAAAAAAAAAAACTCATTGACGACCTTCATAATTTGCTTACGATTTAATCTCTTCCCTGCATACTTGATGTCCTTGTTTGAGGTTTCACATCCTCAGTCCTCAAAATCTAAAAATACCATTTGACAATAATGGGAGTGTTTTCGTTTTTTATCACAGGACATACAACAAAGGATGGCGCATGGGTCCATTTAAAAAACATTCTTGCTGACGAAACTCATAAATGTCAAAGATTTAATCTCTTCCGTGTATACTCGAAGTCCTTGTTTGAGGTTTCACATCCTCAATCCTCAAAATTTACTAATCTAGCAATAATGAGATTTTTTTTTAATGCGTTATTGTATACAAGGAACAAATGGTAACTTTCTAACTTCATATCTAAGGGGTTTCCCCTAACGCAAAAAGAATCCACTGCCTGGAATAGGAAGAAATGTTTAAAAACATAATTATGAGAACTGTACAATGGATGAATCGTTGGTTCTTCTATTTAGGGTTATCCAGCTTGGCTAATGAAATACATAAGGAGGAAATAAAGCAGCTATTCGATCGCTGGAACTAACATTAATGAAAGCATTAACCACTCTATAGATATTTCACTATTTGTTAGCTCCTGTACTTAGTACACTAGTATTAGCCAATGAAAAACATAAGGAGCAAACACAGTGATTCGGTTATTGTCAATGATATGTACTCTTTGATGATGGCGAATACAATCTTGATTTTTGCAGTTTCAGTTTACTCTGTTGGTTCTGTAATGTTACCAAGGTAAGGCAATGAGAAACACAAGGCTAAACGATCAAGTGTTAAAATTACCAAATAGTCAAGTAAAGTCTTTTCTCCATTTTTGTACCAGCTATTATCATTTTTCCTTTTAAAACTACTCTGCCTCCGCTTCACATTTCCTTTTCCTTTACCTTCTCTAAAAAGCAGAATCTGAAATTCTTTGCCTCAAATCCATCCAAAGGAGTTACACTTCTCCTTAATTTAATGGGCACATCTTGTTTTTCCCTCGGTGGATCACTCTCTGCCGTTATGATATAATCCCTTCACTGTCACTCCTGTAAAATTTTATTGTTATTATTCTTACCACAGCCAATACCTTTTCCAGGAGTCTAGCACAAGTGATCATACATACAGCTCTTCTCAATAGGGTGGAATCAAAGGCTTTTCGTCTAATCAACTCTCCTCCTCTTACTGGCTCCCTTCAACCTCTATCTCTTCGCCGCACTGTTGCACCTTTATCTCTTTTCTATCGTTACTTCCATGGTCACTGCCCCTCTGAACTGTCTGCTAGCATCTCTCCACCTCTACGTCTCGGGCGCGTTGTACCAGTCTAGCAACAAACTCTCATCCCTTTTCTGTCCAACTCTCTATTGCGAGAGTTAACCGTTACTCCCAGTCCTTCATTTATGCAACAGGTCAACTCTGGAACTGTCTCTCTCTCTCTGTATTTCCTACTTCCTATGATCTCCAGTCTTTCGAACGCAGTATGTCCATGCATCTCGAAATGAACGGATCTTGAATTTGACTCTCTTTTGTATTGTTTTTGTTTTTTCTTGGAAGGAACGGTTTGCGGGCTCCTGGCCTTTGGTTCCTTCTTTCTTGCATTAAAAAAAAATACATACCACCTATTACTACCATTATATTTCTTCCAAATTACTCCCATTGCTACTGTGTTTCAGGTTCCACAACTCCCACTGAAGCTAAAATTGCCCTCCTTTTCTCCCTCTCTTGTGTGCACATTTCACAACATCCACACCAATCTCTTTAATCACAGTTTATGTTCGAGAGTCTCCGGTAGAACGTTCACGATAACCTCACATGTCTTTATCTATGAAACTTATTAACTCGTGGAACCAGTGGATGTCTTACAGTATATTCTTACTACCGAAAGACGATTTCATCCAACATAGGAAAGCCCGCTTGGAACAAACAGATTAAAGAAGAATATATCTAAACTTTCCAGTTCGAAATACCTGCCCCAATCTCAGATCGCCCGGAACCTTCCAGTTCGAAATACCTGCCCCAGCATGAAAAATATCGACAAAATACCTCACTAGCTTCAAAAGATAAACTGTTAATCGCCTTCTGTCACTGTTCTTCGTGTACAAGCATTCGCAAGAGCCTCACCACCCACTCACTGACAGGGATGGTATAAACATTTATCCGGGAAACGTGTTACTTCCACACCAGCGAACTATTCTAGGCTGTAGCCAGCCAAGCGTCACATTGCTGGCGTAGCGGGGTATTGGCGGCATTACTGATAGCCCAGTCCATATGAGATGCCGACTAATATATTAGTGTGTCTCTAAACATTAAAAACATCATCTGTTCCACAAGGACTAAAACAAATGCAGTATATTACTGAAATATTTTGTCCCCTGCAATAAGGGACGTTCCATGAAAGCTTATTAAATTTTTCTGGTGTTAGCAATAATATGATGAATTCATTGTTTTGAATGGGTCGCTTAAGAGTCTTCTTTCACTATGGGACGTTTCCCGATAGCTGGAGGCGCAACCATCCACTCACGTTGTTTAACGACCTTCAGGGGACTCTACACTGATTGACTAGCCACATGGTTTCTAGTAGCCTTGTAGCCAAGGAAACTATTCCTACTTTAGGTGGTGGTCATACAACCAAATGAACGCGTGGTGTTCTAATGAGTTAGGGCGCTACAATCGAAAATGACCCATAGGGGTTTACAACCAGGAGATGGTTAAGGTTTCTTGCTGGCGGCTACTTTTCTACTGAGATACTAAAGAATTGGATGATAGAACAAGCACAGTAAAACTGAATGGTTGTAGGTACAATAAATCAATGCAAACCATTATTAAACAGTTATGTGGAAAAGGAGAGTATCTGGATCAGGATAAAGCGCTTTCCAGTTTACATACAAAGTGAACTTATGAATGAAGTACCACGAGTTGTTACTCCTGAGGCTGGTTGTGATATTTTAGTGTTTACAGTTGAAATTCTTAACCCAGGAAACAGAATTATGAATTACAGTAATGTCAGTATAGATTTTAGAACGACACGACTATTAATCTTTTGGCATCAAGAAGGAAATGTGACAATAATCTATGCACATCAGCAGCATCATTAACAACCTGCATCAGTTCATTGAAGGATGAAGGACTCTCCTGTCTCTCGTTTCTCTGACGTATTGTGCGTTCACCTGTTCCCTCCAACCCCTGCAGATCTGCAAATCTCACCTTTCTTCATGTTCTGTTTGCCTCCTTTCCTTCCATCTTTTGGTTGTCACTCAGTTACCCTGGGTGTCAATTTGTCATGTATTCTAGGAAGGATGTGACCTGCGCACATACATTTCTCCATTTTGTTATTGTGATTATACCCTTTACCCTCGCTTGCATCCTTATCCAGAGAGCTCTATCTTATTCCCTCCATACATCAGTTACCGATTCATCCTCCCTCAGCTCTCCTAAGTTTAAGGCCTTGTAGACTCGATGTTTCCTATCCTTAAGTTAAAGAAAGATGGACACTAGAATTATGACCATTTCTTCTGATATATGGGCGGCAGCTTATCCATCATATTGTTACTTAGCTTACCAAGGGCCCTCCATCCCGTTCCTGAGTATTATTCATATTGTATTTCATTGTCATGAACTAAAACTTTTTGAACTGCCTGTCCTCAACACATTTTATTTCTTGATGTCTTTTTATTCTAATGGTAAATATTGAAAAAGTCTCTTAATATCATATTCATTTTCCAGACTTTTCAAACTCTACCAGTTCAGATCAACTATCATCCAGTTATCTCTACTTGTAACGCCACCCCTGATCCACTGAAAAGAACTACGTCGTCAGTAAATCGAAAATGTTTAATTGTTCATCGTTTATATTAATTCACTTGCCATCCCACTTATTTTTTTTTTAAAGTCCTCTAGACAGGCAGTGAATACTCGAAATGAAACTGAGTTTCACTGTTAGCACCTCTCTTTATATGTATTTTTCTATATTGCTCTCATCATTGCTGCATTTTACATTAAAACAGTGTTTTATCATATTCAGTATATTTCATGCACAAAAGTTTTCCTACATTCTGAAACCTTTTCATTTACTTGCTAAATAACTAAAATACGATCTGTTGTCAAGTAACCATTACGAAAACCGGCTCGTCCCTTTAGTTGGTTTGCATATACAGTAGGCTATATCAGTTTGTTAGGATTTTTGTGAAACGCTTGCAGTGAGATGAAATTGGAAGATAGTTTAACAGCCCTGAAGATCAAAATTTACGCCCATATACAGTACGTTTCTTTCAGTTTTTAGTCTATTTCTACTTTCTTTAAAACACTCGTAAAATTAATTTCTTTACCACCCTCGATGATTCCTGCCTTCCTCTTTCCTGCCTGATCTTCATTACTTTCCCCACATGCCTTCTTCAGCCACATGGAACGTCGCAACACAAACGGGACGGACTCAGTCTTCTTCCAGTCTCCAATGAAGGGAGCAGTGGGAGGCTCTGGGAGTAATTGCGTCGCTTTGTCGTCCCGCCTTTGATAAATTGAAGCGAGGTCCCTTCACCGAGACACCACAATAACCAGGATTAAATTACTATTGGTAATAATGATTTTTTTATTAATGTATTGCGGCATCGATGACTAGCTGAAGTGTTGCATGCATATTCTTCCAACAGGATACAAAAACAGTGCCGCAACTTCTTCGGTCAGTAAGGTTTACTGAATTTTTTATACCAATAACAGTGACTTACTAAGGTAGTTTATTAATGGCTTACAAATATTCATTACTGTTGGCTTCATGAGGGAATCCCACCATTGCTGTACCAGATCTACTGTAAACATAATATCAGTGGAGAAGGAGAGCATTTTTGCCGAAATGTTACTATAGGTGCCTTGTAAGAAGTTCATAGAATCATGGGCTTAGCTTAAGTCTGCAGTTGGATTCAATAAAGAGAGAGAGAGAGAGAGAGAGAGAGAGAGAGAGAGAGCAGCATTGTTTGTTTGTCCTTCATTCACCCCCAATCCAACGGTCAAAGACCCACAGACCCATATATATTATGAATCAGGGTGACCCAAGGACGGTTTTAGGGGGGTCAAAATTCAGATCTGGGTCATTTGAGGTCACAGGTGGAGTGTTCGCCTTTTTGGCCCGGGCAAAGCCGGGTACCCCTGCAGCCCGATTTTTGGCAGGGAGACTCACATGACTTCCAGTTCGGACATAGGCTATGTAAGGCTGACCTCCGAGGTCATTTGAGATCACTCGTCGGAGGTCATTTGAGTTCACCGGTAATACATGCTCGACCGACTGGGCCCTGTAACCCAATAACCCAGTTTTTGGCATGGAGACTCATATGACCTCCAGTTCGGACATCGGCTATGTGAGGTTGACCTCCGAGGTCATTTGAGGTCACCGGTCGGAGGCCACTTGAGGTCACCGGTAATACATGTTCGAACGACTTGACCCAGTAGCCCAATTTTTAGCATGGAGACTCACATGACCTCCAGTTCCGACTTAGGCTATGTGAGGTTGAGCCCCGAGGTCATCTGAGGTAACCGGTAAGTGTAAGCAAGTGCACACAATACTGTGCGTTAGTCTGCGAAAGCTGAAATAGAAAGTTCCTTATTCCTCACATAATCCCTCTTCAAATGCATAAGAGGTACATGGTCTTTCTGGAGTAGAAAGAAAGATTGAACTAGAACAAATAGGATTAGAGTGCTCGCCTGTATTGGCCCGGCAACGCCGGGTACCCCTGCTAGTAAATAGACCAATCCCAGCTGAAGAGGACATTTTGCCAGCCGAGAGAGATTTGCAAATAGAAACAGGGGATATAACCTTGGAAGAGGTAGCAAAATCTATAAAGGAGTTAAGGAATATTAAGACCCCAGGAGAGGATGGAATATTTCCCGAAATGCTTAAGGTGGAAAATGACGAGTTGATGAATGCGATTTTGAAACTTTTTAATGTGGCTTGGGATAATGGTGGAATTGTGGTAAATTGGAGTGATTATGAAAATACCAAAAAAGGGAGATCTAAGTGTGTGTGGCAATTGGAGGGGGATAACTTTGACACCTGTAGTTGAAAAAGTCTTTTCCAAAATCCTGTTGAACAGAATAGAGCCAGTAATTGACAAATTTTTAAGAGAAGAACAGGCGGGATTTAGAAAGGGTCGAGGCTGTAATGATCAGATTTTTATTGTAATGCATCTAATGCACCAGGCTAATGAGATGAAAATGCCACTTAGTATGTGTTTTGTGGATTTTGAAAAGTCGTTTGATAGTGTTTCACGTGGAGCTATGTTGAATATTATGAGATTCTATGGTATACCAGAAAAGTTTGTAAATATTATTAGAAGCCTGCATGAAGGTACTTTTTGCAAGGTAATGGTGGGTTGTTCTTTGAGTGATCCATTTGAGGTTAGGTCAGGAGTGATTCAAGGAGGAGTTCTTTCGCCATTGCTGTTTGTTTTGGTTATGGATTATGTTATGAGAAAGGTTGTAAGGAGAACAGGTGCAGGAATTAACTGGAAAGACAATAAGAAGCTGATGAATTAGGACTATGCTGATATTGTACTGATCAGCGGAAGTATTTACGAGATGCGGAGGGTGCTTGATTGTCTGGTGGAGGAAGGAGAAAAAGTGGGATTGGTAACAGATTGTGGAAAGACTGAATTTATTAATATGAACGTGGAGAACCAAATCGATTGTGTAATTGGGAATAATGTGGTGAAGAATGTAGAAAACTTTAAATATCTGGGAACGATTGTATCATCTAATGGATCATTAAACAATGAAATTGAGGAGAGGATTAGACAGGCTTGGCGAGCTGTTGGAATGTTGAAATCTGTTTGGAATAATAATATGCTTTCGGTACATACTAAAGTGAAAATTTACAAGTCCATGGTTAGACCAATTTTAATCTATGGGCATGAGTCATGGTACAGTGCAATTGCAACAGATCAGAAAGTATTAGGATTTGAAAATAAAATGCTGAGAAGGATTCTTGGGGTAAAGTGGCAAGACAGAGTTACAAATGAAAGAGTAAGGGATATTACGAGAGTGGAACCAGTTAATGAATATGTGAGACTGTCTCGCTGGAAGTGGCTGGGGCACATATACAGAAAAGAAGGCAGTTTAATACAGGATGTGCCAGAATGGACTGCTAGAGGAAGAAGAGGTAGAGGTAGGCCAAGGGAAACCTGGTTGAGGACAATGAAAAAAGAAGCAGGAGAGGAGTGGGTGGGATCTGAAGGAGATGGCAAGAGACAAATATTGGTGGAGTTCATCGAGGCCCTATGCATCCCGTGGGGTGCCACATGAAATGATATATATATATATATATATATATATATATATATATATATATATATATATATATATATATATATATATATATATATATATTGGTATGAAGGGGGATTTGCCAGTTAGGAGATCTTTCGAGACGTTTCTGGCACCGTAAGTTTCGGTACGAGTCAGAGTTGCCAGTTTGCCTGCTGTTTGTAAGCATAGTTATTTTGTAAGTTATGCATTAATTTTTATGCTCCTTTTCTCTATAATGTTTTATTTAAGTGATTGCTTGTTAAATTATGTAATGTAAGTTCGTATGGTTAATGATTTAGAGTGTTATGTAATGTAGGAAAACTTTAGCATGTTTTGATGTCTCGTAGTTGGTAACTGTTGTTGCTAGGGGCTGATGCAAGACAGTATGTCCTAGAATGTTGGACAAGTGGACGTTTCTAGAACAATGCAAGCTTATATAAGGATGGGGAAGAGACTAGTCAGACAGTCAGTCAGTTTGGAGTTTAGTAGGGTTTCAGGTCAGTTTGTGTGAAGTGCAGTCGGTTTTGGTGCAGTGTCAGTGTCAGTGAAGGTTGTATATTTTTGGTACCTGTGAAAACAGTGGCAAACAGTGACAGGTTATTGAAGTTTGTATATCATTGGAACTTGAGAAGACAGTGAAGTGTATTAAGTGTAATTACTGTCAGTGAAGATTATTTTCAGTACTTGTGTAATAAGTGAAGTGTTAGCAAGCATTAAGTGTACTAACTGTGAAGTGTTGTTAAACATTAAGTGTAACTGCAATCAATAAAGTGTGTATAGCTCCAGTGCTTGTGAGAACAGTGAAGTTGAAAAGCATTAAGTGGAATTATTTGGAAAATAAAGACAGTGAACTTTAAGGAGCCAGTGTTTATTTTCACCTCAGCTGATCTTGTGTACTGCACACCTAAAGGGTGACCATAAGACGAACAACTCACTGGGCAACGTTCTTCCTGTACTGTACAGTACTACTGCTGTTGAAGCCTGTGGCAGTGTGGGGACTGGGACGTAACACTGGTGTCAGGAGTGAGGATTATTATTTAGGGCTGCAGTGAGTCTAATCTTTGACATGGAGCAAGAAGGTGTCAAGACAAGAGGCCAAGCTAGGCAAGAAGAGGCATCGCTGGGTGGAATTATGAAACAATTACAAACACTCCAAGCACAATATCAGGCCCAAAGTGAACAGCTCAGAAACGAAATCAAAGAACTAATACAGGAACAAACTAAAGAAGTCACAGAACTATTTCAGGCACGAAGTGTACTGTTGAAGGCAAATAGGGAAGTACTAGAGGCACAACATGAAGAACAAAAAGAATGATATGAACAGCTTCAAGAGGCATCAGAGGAGCAACAGAGGGAAGTACAACTGAGGGTGCAAGGATAGCTAGATGGATTCATGGGGGAAATGAAGGGAGAACAACAACAGCTTAAGGAGGAAGAAGATGTCAAGCTAGAACAGTAGAAGTATGAGGTAAGCAATAATGTGATAGAGTGTAAACAGCATGTAGACGAACAGTTGAAGACAATTAGTGAGGAAATAGTGACGGAGTGCAAACAGCATGTGGAAAACCAGCTGAAGATTAGTGAGAGAATAGTGGTGGAACGCAGACAGCATGTAGACGATCAGTTGAAGTCAGTTAGTGGGAAATTTGAGGCTGTAGAGAAATAATGCACTGCTGAGCCTCAGGTTAGTGTACAGGGAGCGTATGAAGAGAATGGACTGTGTATGGTGAATCTTGACGGATCCCGGGCATCTGAAGATAGCATTACAGGGCTGAATAATCAGAATACAGAAGCTGTAAGTCCTGGACTTAATTATGATGCCTCAGTTATTAGGCCCCAAACCAGTGAAGTGCATGGCTATAATGGATCCAGTTAAGAAGAAACCTCAAGAAAGTGATGGTAGTGTATCTTGGGAAGCTTACCGTGCACAGTTTGAGTTACTTGCGGATCAGAATGGTTGGGATGATAAGAAAAAGTGTGCAGATGACCCACCACTGAAGAAATGCAAGAGAACCTTGATGAACAGTGTGCGAGAAGACAGGACAGATGACATGCTGTGTAGTAGGAATGGGAATCATAGGAAGAAATGCAGCTGTACTGTAGTGACGGGGCTGGCGTCAAACGAAGAGGACCTGGGGAGGATGCAGATGGAGGGTGCATATTTGCAACCGGTGCTGGAGTGGCTGCAGCGGAGTGTAAAGCGACCATCATGGGGAGGAGTTTCCAGGTTGTACCCTGCGACCGGGAGCTGCTGGAGTCAGTGGGACCTTCGTTGCAACGGACTACTGGAGCGTCAGTGGGAGATGCTCAATGGCCTCAGCGAGTGTTGGCAACTGGTGGTTCTGAAGAAGATGAGGTCTGAGATCTTGGATAAGTCCCATAACCAGATCACTAGTGGGCACCTGGGAAGCCGGCTGCGACACAAGTTCTACTGGATTGGCATGCGTCAGGATGTTGAAGAGTGGTGTCGGACCTGTGATGTGTGCTGTGTCAAGAAAAGGACCAAGACCTTCCTGGAGGAGTGGACTATGTGGAGGAACAAGGACATCGTCGGAAGCGGCATAGAAGAAGACCTGATAAGTTGAAAGATTATTTTGTGTATAGTTAGACGTTTCATTAGAATTAGGGTTTATGTTTATGTTTGTATATATTGTGCAGTTTTGTCGGGACGACAAAGAACTAGGGAGGGGGTAGTGTTATGAAGGGGGATTTGCCAGTTAGGTAGCCGAGATCTTTCGAGACGTTTCTGGTACCATAAGTTTCGGTACGAGTCAGAGTTGCCAGTTTGCCTGCTGTTTGTAAGCATAGTTATTTTGTAAGTTATGCATTAATTTTTATGCTCCTTTTCTCTATAATGTTTTATTTAAGTGATTGCTTGTTAAATTATGTAATATAAGTCCGTATGGTTAATGATTTAGAATGTTATGTAATGTAGGAAAACTCTAGCATGTTTTGAGGTCTCGTAGTTGGTAACTGTTGTTGTTAGGGGCTGATGCAAGACAGTATGTCCTAGAATGTTGGACAAGTGGACGTTTCTAGAACAATGCAAGCTTATATAAGGATGGGGAAGAGACTAGTCTGTCAGTCAGTCAGTTTGGAGTTTAGTAGGGTTTCAGGTCAGTTTGTGTGAAGTGCAGTCGGTTTTGGTGCAGTGTCAGTGTCAGTGAAGGTTGTATATTTTTGGTACCTGTGAAAACAGTGGCAAACAGTGACAAGTTATTGAAGTTTGTATATCATTGGAACTTGAGAAGACAGTGAAGTGTATTAAGTGTAATTACTGTCAGTGAAGATTATTTTCAGTACTTGTGTAATAAGTGAAGTGTTAGCAAGCATTAAGTGTACTAACTGTGAAGTGTTGTTAAACATTAAGTGTAACTGCAATCTATAAAGTGTGTATAGCTCCAGTGCTTGTGAGAACAGTGAAGATGAAAAGCATTCAGTGGAATTATTTGGAAAATAAAGACAGTGAACTTTAAGGAGCCAGTGTTTATATTCGCCTCAGCTGGTCTTGTTTACTGCACACCTAAAGGCTGACCATAAGACGAACAACTCACTGGGCAACGTCCTTCCTGTACTGTACTACTGCTGTTGGAGCCTGTGGCAGTGTGGGGACGGAGATGTAACTATATATATATATATATATATATATATATATATATATATATATATATATATAATTATTTATTTATTTAAACAGCTTCCTTTCAACTTCAGAAAGACCATGTACCTCTTATGCTTTGAAGAGGGATTATAAGAGGTCCATGAGCTTTCTATTCCAGTATCGCAGACTAACGCACAGTATTTATGCGCAGTTGTTTACAGTTACCGGGGATTTCAAATGACCTCGGAGATCAACCTAATATGACCTGTGTCAGAACTGGAGGTCATGTGAGTCTCCATGCCAAAAATTGGGCCACTGGGTCCAGTCGTTCGAGCATGTATTACCGGTGACCTCAAATGAACTCCAACCGGTGACCTCAAATGACCACGGAGGTCAACCTCACATAGCCTATGTCTGAGCTGGAGGTCAAGTGAGTCTCCATGGCAAAAATTGGGTTGCTGGGTCCAGTCGTTCTACAGTGTATTACCGGTGACCTCAAATGACCTCGGAGGTCAACCTCACACAGTCTATGTCTGAAATGTAGGTCATGTGAGTCTCCATGCCAATAATTGGGCTGCAGGGGTAATTGGTGTTGCCAGGGCCAAAAAGACAAACACTCTCTCGGTACCCAGATCTGAATTTTGACCCTGCTAAAACCATCCTTGGGTCACCCCCATTCTGAAAATATATGGGTCTAAGGGTCTGACCCTTGGTTTGGGCATGATTGAAGGACAATCAAACAATGCGACTCATATATATATATATATATATATATATATATATATAATATATATATATATATATATATATATATATATATATATGCACTTCTCGGTTTTTTCAGTTATTTTCCGGTTTCTGAGCACTATGGAATGCGTTTTTTCCGGTTACTCCCCTATAGCTTGGACGAGGAGGAAAAATCCCCGATTCATGGGTGCTTGTAGTAGAAGAACTACGATCACAAGTCGACTTGATTTGTGGAAAACTGAGACTTTCTGTAATGCTGACATCTTTCATCTGTCCTCGCCAGGGTTCGGCAATAAAAATGACATATTCGTGAACTCACCAAATCTGCTCCTCTCGCCTTGAGGGTAAGGGTGACAACGGCAGGGGAGTGTACGCGGGGAGAGGGAGTGAGGGAAAAAATGGAGAGGAAAGAGGGGAAGAGCTGAAAGTTTCCATGCGAGGGAGGGCGCGGGGAAGAGAGTAATGATTAAAATCGGAAGAAAGAAGAGGGTAGAAAGGATATTAATAGCAAAAAGACCCACAGTGAAAGAAATACAAGTAAATGAGTCGGGTCGGAGGAGGTAAGAGGATGAATTACTGTTGGGCAGCTGATTACATCTAATTTCTATAGGGAGAAGACCCTAATTGCAAAGAAAATAAGAAGTATGGACATCATCAAAACAACGCTGTTTCACTGCCGTGTATTACAGTAAAAAACTAGGAACCAGAAAAGAACACGTACAGAATTAGCAGTTAGATGGGGGACGATAAGGAAAACAGTATGATGTTTTGCTTAAGATAGTGAGTGATACACCTTGCAACCGAAAACCTTAGGATGTGACTGAGTGACTGAGCACCTTCCGGAGAATCTCCCGCACGTAAAAATTATTAATTAGAAGAGGGGCTATTATCCCTTTCAATACAATGACGTCCTTGTCACTACATTCTTGCTATCTTCAGACGATTTTATTCAGCTTAGAAGAATCTTTTCGAAAACAGTAACCTTTATTAACTCCACGAGTACTAGACCTCTCGCCAAGCTAAGTGTAATCGTCTGTTGATAGCAAAAATAAATTGCGAGTACTCAGGCTATAGGGATTTAACAAAGTGTCCAGGGCAATGGTTTAATGGCCCATCCATCCTCTATTCAGGACGACCTCGAAATTCTCTGCTCCGTCCTACGTGAATGCTGCATTGTCTTGGTTAATTGCAGATTTAGTTTTTTTATTTTTATTTGAACACAACACACACACACACACACACACACACACACAGAAAATTCTTCCTGCCAGTGACAACCTAATGAAGGATTCGTGAGTGGTGCGCCCAAAACATAACAAAGTAAATATAAACATATCAGAGTGGAAACACAAAGACGCTTTTTGCACATGACTCCTCCAGTGTATTTTGTCATCCTATGCCCATATCTCTGGAAGATACTTAGATTACCTAACGTCCACTTCATCTATTCCCTGTTTACTCTAACTTGGCATAAAATTGTCAACTCTCCATATTGAGTCCTGCGTTGTAACAATGTTAACATTGGAATGTGATGCCAGTCAGTCACGAAGAAGTGCAATGGAAAGGACATACAGCCGTAGTGTTGTCTAGTTTTGCTACTGAGTTACGTGAAATGAGTTGCAAAGGGACGAAAATCTGAGCCAGGTTAAGATGAAGCAATTATAGAAACACAGGATCGTGTTATCTTGATCCCACAACGCTTTCTATCACCTCTTCTCTAGAGACTTAGTTAACACACTCGTATTTTAGTGTAACATCTTCACTCAAATGAGGTCCATTTTATTTTATTCTTGTTGTCTCCAGACGATTATATTCAGCTTCGGAGAGACGTTCCTAAGTGGAGGAGTTAGATTATAATCCCTTAAGCCAGACAGAGATCTTAATTACTGACGTCTGGATATTGCAAATAAAAACTGTAATAAGACGTCATCATAACGTTATTTACGTTCTTTCGATATCGAAATAAAGAGCAACCGACACATACAAGAAAATCTGTAAGTGTCATGTGGAGAAATAAAATGGTATGCTACTAATTCAACGAAAATACGGCTGTGATTCCTCGCACACTTGAACCTGCCACACTTCAGAGTGCATCTAAATAAGATTTTTTTCCCTTTATAATTAACCTCATCTGATCACCAAGCATGTATAATGAGCCCCTTATTATGCTGATTAAGTCGCCATGCGTTGACAAAAATGTACGTAAAAAATACATTTAAATATCATTGAACTGAGAAAGTTTCAGAGACTATTCTCCACCCTTATTCATGAAGGGTTTCTGATTACTGGAATAGAATAATCCCCTGAGAGCCAGATTAAAAAGGTCTGTCGTGCTAAGGGGATTAATCACACTACTCCTAGGCCGTATTTTTTCTGTTTTTCTTGTTGCCACTAGACGACTTTATTCAGCTTAGGGGAGACGTCTAGGAGACTATAATGATTGAACTAATTATCTACTCCCTCTAGTTCGGCAAGTCCATCTGAGGGTGAATGAAACCGTCTGGAAATAGTAAGAACAAAACGAAACAGTCATGGGAGTGAAGGGGTTAAGATTATATTAAACATCCACATGCTATCGTAACTTTAGGTGACAAGTTCATCCGCGTTGGTGTGATGGCATCTGATTTATTCTTACAGTTACCTTATAAATTTACGGAGCTGTGGACATCCCCCTGGTAGTGATGGAGCTGATGAAGGCAAAGTTCGAACATTCTCTCTTAAC